>NW_024081246.1:556358-637958 GCF_003009895.1 Hyaena hyaena | reverse complement strand
GGGGGAGCAGACCTCCTGGGTGCAGGGGGAGCTGGGGGAGCAGACTTCCTGGGCGCAGGGGGAGCTGGGGGAGCAGACCTCCTGGGTGCAGGGGGAGCTGGGGGAGCAGACTTCCTGGGCGCAGGGGGAGCTGGGGGTAGCAGACCTCTTGGGTGCAGGCATAGGTGGAGGGAGCAGACTTCCTGGGTGCAGGGGGAGCTGGGGGAGCAGACCACCTGGGCACAGGGAGAGCTGCGGGGAGCAGACCTCCTAGGTGCAGAGGGAGCTGGGGGGAGCAGACCTCTTGGGTACAGGCAGAGGTGGAGGGAGCAGACCTCCTGGGCACAGGGGGAGGTGGGGGAGCAGACTTCCTGAGCACGGGGAGGGGGGGAGGCAGAGGTCGCCATCACACTGGAACGCTGGGCGGGCTGAGCGCCTGCGGCTGTGCCAGGAAGGTGGGCGTGCGTGCACTCATTAGGAGGAGGGCGGTGGGCGTGAACCGTGGTGCTGAGGCCGGAGAGGAACCGGAAGAGAAAGGGTTAGGCCTCATCTCTCTTTTCTTGGCTCCTTGTTTTTAGTTCGTGATACAGCGGTGGAAGAAAAGTAAACTGCAAGGTGTCCTTGACCCCTTACAGAAGCTGTCTCGGAGGGTAAGAAAGAAAGCACGTTTGAAATTCAGAGACATTACGACCTGCTTCACGGTCGGTAGCGTGGGGGACTTCTCAGTGACTGTGACCACATCGTCACTGAAGACATCAGACCTCTAAGACCTGTGTTAGTGCTTTTTGGGTTTGCGCGACCTAGGTGTGCCGAGGCGTGAGTGCCCCCCGGTCACCGGCTGGCTTCTGACGTCCCTTAGCCTTGAAAGAGGCCCAGACGGGGCCACACCCTCTGCTCTGTGCGGGAGAAGAGGCGCGGTGTCCTGGGAAGGTGCAGACGCCTTCCTGCCTCAGGTCTGGTCGGGTCCCCACCGTTCGCGGAGAGTGGTGGACGCAGACTGTCGCCCACATCGTGCCTGCAAGATGGGGTGGTAGGGGGGCCACGGGACACCAGCAAAGCACCGTGTGCCGGTACAGCTCACACTGGACGCGCCTCACACCGACGTCTGGAGCCAGCGCACAGAGTGTGATTATGTGCATTACACGAGAAGCTCGTGTCCTTTCTAAGGTTTCAGTTCACGTTTCCCTGGAAACTGGGGAGCAGAGTGTGTTTCATTCGACCCCCGTGTGACCCGGCCAGCGTGTCGGAGGCTCCAGTGTAGAGGATCGCGGCCTTAGTTCTGTTTGGTTGTTTAAACGTGAGGTTTAAATAATTTGAAAGGTTCAAGCCGGAACTAACTCCGTGGGTAAGAACGAGGACACATTTTCTCTGTTTGAAAACCGGGGTGGGAGGGGAAAGAAAAGTAGAATCAGAAGAAGAGGAGGAGCCCAAACCACCGTTTGGAATTTGGGTAGACAGTTTTATTTCACAGCTTGCTTTTATTTACAAGTCCACGGTGAGCTTGCTGGGAAGACCTTGCTGCTCCTGCCCCAGGGAGGGAGCCGTGCCCCTGTGCTGTCTGGCGTGCACCCCTGTCCGAGCCCCAGGGGCAGACGTACTGGGGACACCAGCCTCCATGGGCTAGCGTCAGGGTGGCCTTGGAGCCACGGAGCTGTGACCTCTGGGGTGTCAGGCTGGCCTTCGGGACCGGTGAGAGTCTCACTCGGAGGACGCTCGGAGTCCCGGCGGTGCCCCGCGCCTCTGTCTCGGGCAGAAGGACGGGACAGTGGTGATCTGGTGTAGAAGCCACGGTCGGGGAGGGCCAGGCAGCATGTCCACCACCCACGTCCCCCCCAGCGAGGAGCCTGTGGACCTCAGACCTTTCCCACCGGGGGAGGCTTCTCAGGAGCGTGGTCTGATGATGAGTGCCATGTTTCCTGCGTCCACACTCAGCACACGGGCACCTGCCTGTTGCTGGGTCCTGTGTCAGAGGGCTTGCTTGTCCGGGGCGCTGGCCGGGGCTGCGAGCTGCTGACGTCAGCCTCCGCAAAAAAGAGAAACATCCGAGGAAGACGCCCTCTCCCTCGGCCCGGCCTGCGCTTCTCTTCTGCTCTGGCTCTGACCGGAAACGTGGTTATTGCCTGATGGCACTCGGAGTCTGTCCAGGTGAGAGGCGTCAGAACAAGGGACCACCTGCCCTGGCACCAGCTTGCCTGCCAGGGTGCCCAGGCTGCGCATGGACGCCTCCCTGCCCGTGGCTCCGCCATCGGGGGCCTGCACGTCCGCAGAGCCGCTCGAAGGGCGCCTCTTAGAGTGTCCTTCCCTTAATCTCTGTGCTCCGCGGGCGGAGCCTTTGTGTTCCGTTCTGCGTTTTCCACCAAGGGGAAATTAACCGGATTGCCCAATCTCTGTGTTTGAGAAGAGATGTATAACTGGGAAGCCAATTTATTGGATTTTTAAAGGGTTTTTCAAAATTATACTTGTAACCAGTGAGTTAATAGATATGTTTCCTTCTTCTCGGGAAAGTAAGAACCCTGATGAGTTATATAACGGGGCCACAGGGCTGTCCCTTGTGCATTCGAGTCTGTGTCCCGGCCGTGTGGGGCTGCGGCCGTGTGGGTGTCCAGCTTTCACGGACGTCCCACCCCAGGTGGCTGCAGAGAGTAGGTAAGGTGTGGAAATGCTGTGGACTTAAATTATTAAATCCGTAGTGAGGCGTTTTTAAGAATTTCCAGTGTCCTTTGTGCTGCCCTCACCCCGGGTGCCGGAATCCAGAGTGTGAATCCTTCATTTTGGAATCCCTTATCTGAAGCAGAGAGGCGTCTATTTGGTTTGATCAGCACGAAACCTGCCGAATAGAATCATCATTCCTGCTGTCATGGTCCTTATAAACAGCCTCAACGAAGTTTAGATTTTTTTTTTTTAATTTGGGTTTATTTACAGAAACAGCCCTTTTCTTGTGTTTTCCTCTCCGTGATTACGAAGGGATATTGCACACTTATATTAGGTATATGCTACTTAGTTTTCGACTTGTTAGTGTAACTTTACGTCCTCTCCAGTGCACTGGCAGAGTGTGATAAAGCAGAAAAATGGCTGATTTTTATGAACAGAGAAATAAACCTCTTAGTTCGGAGTAGCAAGTATGGCAGGAATTCCAGCTTATTTTCTGATGTTTATCGCGTTAGCTTCCTGGTGGTGATCATGATAAAACACAAGTTCTCTTCTTACTGCACTCTGCGTGCTCCACTTATCCCAAGGTGCGTGTCAGTGGGCGCACACGCTAATGGTTTTAGGGGATGCTGCCTATAAACTAACAGCAGAGTTTCCTGAGCGTCACCCAGGATGGGTAGTGATGGGCGAGGTGGCCCCGTGGCAGCCTAGCCGCGTGTGCTGCCAGCGCCTGTTCACAGCAGGTGCGAGGAAACACCTGGAAAGTCCCGCTCCTCGGGAAGGGTCCCATCGCTGTGCCTTCCTCTCTGGTGGCCCATGGCCCACAGAGGAGCAGAGACTTGGTTGTTACTGAAGCTATAGGATGAGGGGCGTGAGGGACATGGGCGCAGATCTTCCGGTGGGGAGTCCAGGGTGGGTGCCTAGGAGCACAGCGCGGTGGAGGAAGGAGTCCGGGGCGGGTGCCCACGTGCACAGCTTGGTGGAAAAGGGGATCCGGGGTGGGTGCCCAGGCGCACAGCATGGTTGGGGGGTGCTCAGGCACACAGCGTGGTGAGGTGGGGAGCCCGGGCGGGTACCCAGGCTCACAGTGCAGTGGAGGGGGGGTGCCCAGGCGCACAGCATGGTTGGGGGTGCCTGGGGCAGGTGCCAGGCGCACAGCGCGGTGGAGAGCCTCCTAGCGGCAGCCCCCTGTGGCCAGCAGCAGGTCAGGGTGTGTGGTCGCCGGCTTCGTGGCCAAGACGGTGAACCTAGGNAGGCTCACAGCGCGGTGGGGGGGGTGCCCAGGCGCACAGCGCGGTGGAGGGGGGGTGCCCAGGCGCATAGCGCGGTGGAGGGGGGGGTGCCCAGGCGCACAGCGCGGTGGAGGGGGGGTGCCCAGGCGCACAGCGCGGTGGAGGGGGGGGTGCCCAGGCGCACAGCACGGTCGGGGGGTGCCTGGGGCAGGTGCCAGGCGCATAGCGCGGTGGAGAGCCTCCTAGCGGCAGCCCCCTGTGGCCAGCAGCAGGTCAGGGTGTGTGGTCGCCGGCTTCGTGGCCAAGACGGTGAACCTAGGGTTTCTGTTTTTAGTTGTAGATCCGACAATGCTATTCTCGTCTGATGGCAGCTTTTACTTCTTCCCTTTCTGTGTGTGTGTGGGGATTATTTGTGGTTTCTTACAGGTTTTAATGGTGAGCCCCCCAACACCCTGTTTGGATGGAAGGTGCGCATCCTGAACAGAGCCACAACCAGCCTCCCCCCCGGCTTGTTTCTCAGGCGTCCCCCTTCACTCTGGTGGGAGGTGGGGCTGTGGTGACTGTCCCGCCTTGGTTTCTGCCCTTCCCTCGCAGGGCACGCACATGCCACGCTGCCTGCCCCCCAGACATCCTGGGGCTCCCCAGACCTGGGGCGGGGCCCTGAGGGAGAAGTCTGTGGCTGTCCCACGTGCCTGCTCCAGTGGTGGCCTTCTCCTTGATCTAGGCTTTCCTGGGTGCGTCAGCACACTGTGGGTGACAGAGCCCAGGAGCGTTTGCTCAGGAACCTAATTTTCCTTCCCTGTTTTGCTTCAGGAATCTCAGGGTCTCTGAACAGTCTTTATGGCGAGATTAACTCTTGCCGTGTGTAAAAGACAGATTTGTTCTCTTTCTTTTTGATGTCGTGTAATTCAGAGATTATAGATTTAAATCCTCTCAGAAATAAATGGCACATATTGAAAGGTGCACCTTAATTCGCGTCCTGTGGTTATCCAGTCAGCTCCCAGCCAGGCCCTTCCTCTGCGAAGAACACAAATCTTTGTGTGGGGTGTCTTCCTTGTGAGTCTCAGGCTCTTCTCGCTCGTGTGTCCTGTGTTAACATGCCCAGTAAAGGCCTTAGCTCCAGCTTACCTGATGTGTGTGCACATGCACATGTGTGGGGGGTGGGGGGGTGCATGCATGTATGGGGTGTACGTGCATGGGGTGTGCGTGCATATGTGGGGTGTGTTGCATGTATGGGGTGTGCATATGTGTGGGGGGTGGGGTGTGTGTGCGTGTGGGTGTTGCGTGTGTGGGGTCTGTGTGTGGGGTGTGTGTGTGTGTGTTGCATGTGGGGTGTGTGCATGTAGGGTGTGTGTGCATATGGGGTGTGCTGCATGCGTGGAGTGTATGTGCATGTGGGGTGTGCATGTATGTGAGGTATGTTGCATGTGTGAGGTATGTGTGCATGTGGAGTGTAGGGGGCCGTGTGCGCGCGTGTGTGGGATGTGTAGGGTGTGTGTGCATGTGAGGTGTGTGTGCATGTGAGGTGTGTGTGCATTTGACAGTACCTCTGGGAACTCCAGAATGTTCTCAGATGCCAGAGGGGAAATCGCGTGATGCCTGGCTGACTTTTGGACAGGCAGTCACCAGAGGAAGCGCAGGTGCCGCGGAAAGTGATGTTGGAGACTGGGGATCGAAGCCACTGGGCATGAGGTGGGCGGGACAGTGACACGTGATGGGCTCTGGCACCATTCAGAATAGGTCAGGATTTGAGTTTCTAGCCTTCTGAGGATCTTTTTCCTTAAATAAATCCTGATGGCTTTCTCTGGGTGTGTGCAAGCCTACTGCAAGCCCTACTTGAAACTAGGTGTTACAGTTTTTCAAAGGGGGGCCGTTGGCGTTTGGGGTGGTGCTGGGAGCCGCAGCAGCCTCGCCGGACGAGAGTCACGGCAAGGAAATGGCAGCGTCTGCACAGCTCCTGCCATGAGGAACGGAAACTGGTATCTCCTTCTGCTACTATTGGCTCATGTTGGAAATGAGCCTGCGGGTATTGACCAGGCCTCACAATATTCCAGATCAGACCAATATTCCCCACACAGATTGCTCATAAAGAAAAGTCTATTCCTGCCTTTTCAAAAGAGATTTTAGATGAAAGCTCTGTGGATGATTGTCAAAAGGCTCTTCCTATGGGCCTTGCAGACCCAAGACGTAGATAATAAAGGGGGCTAAGAACACAAGAGTTACAATTGAGTCTGGCCCTGAGACAAAGAGCCTAATTTAGAGTTAAGGACAGATATCCACCCCCACCCAATTGTTTCTGCTTGGAGCACCGCCCCCCCCCCCAAGGCATTTGTGATCAGTATTCTGAGTGACTAATTCTGGCCTTGAATATGCTGATTGCACCCTGTGAAGGAACCTATTGAGGAACTTCTTCTTTTGTGATTATGGGAGCAAATATTGTGTTTCCTGAAAGACCTGTTTTTCTTAATACTTCTCCTTAAGCAAACAAGCTATTGACCCCTGCTCACAAAGAACTAACGTCACCCTTTTTATGCTAAAAACATTGTCTTGTATGCTAAGGATACCTCCCTTCCCCATAGGGTAAGCATCTAAATCACCTAGCTCAATCACTACTGATGGAGGTTATGCATGAGTCTTCTACAAATCTATGTTCTGGGAAATTCTTACATATCAGAGAAGTTTGTCATCAGAAATCATTGTCTAAGGCAAATGCCACTCCTGTGCCGTCCCCCAAACAGTTATAAAATAAAGTTGAGCCCCAGTCAGAGCAGAGATGCTGCCTGGTGACCAGAAAGACTCTCGGGCCTGTCTCATCCCTCCCTCGCCGACACCGTCCATCGTTCAGGGACCCCCGGACCCGGCCGGAGCCGGCATCCGGCAGGGTGGGCTGTCTTTGCTGTCGATGGCTGTTGGTGTGTCAGGGGCCGCGGACCCCCAGCCGCCGTGAGGACTGGCACGCCCTCCACGCCAGCGCTCTGTGCACAGCGAACCTCTGACTGCACCCGACAGCATCGCACCGGGGGAGCACCGACTTTGTGCGGGCTGTCCCAGATACGGACCTGTGATGTCGGCACACTGCTCTTAGCCCCTGGACAGACGGGGAGATCGAGGCGCAGAGCAGTTAGAAGTCGCAGGCATCCGTACTATAGAATTTGTGTGCCCTTTGGGAAGAATTACATTTATTTGACATAGGAATTTACCCGGGACGTGTTTTCAGTAGAGCTGCACGTGTCAGCGTGTCTGCTGATAGGACTGTGGTCGTGTCGTCCGCGTCCTCATGAGTGTCCCGGATGCCCGTCCTTGTCACAGGGCTGTCCCCCCGGCTGGCACTATGAGAGACTTGCACTTCTGTCACGTTTAAACACTTTTAATGAGCGTGTGTGACTTTAAACTGGAATATAAAGTATCACAGCTCAAAACAGGATTTCGGGAAGGCAGGGGCTTTGGCTTCGTGTGTCTGTTCAGGGGAGGGCTCCTGCACGCCCACGTGGGGCTACGTACTCTCACGCTTGTTGGTCACCAGTGTGTATGCTGCTCCAGCTCAGCTAAGGGGAGCGTGAGGCAGGTGCCCGAGGACGCGTGCGGTAGCCAGAAGGGAGGTGGACGGCTGCTGGCATCTCCCAGACCCCGCTGACATCTGAGCAAACCCCGTATAAGGACCAGTGACTTGCGGCCGTTTTGTATGGGCACCGGTCTGTCCCGTAGCGGAGGGAATGCAGCACAGCGCCAGGCAGGCCGCGGGGACGGGCCGTCTCGCCCAGGCTGCGTGCTTGCTGCACGGGCGGAAAAGGTACAAAGAATTTGCCAAACGCTTCCCAGGAAATTCTGCCCCCAATGCTGGAGGAGACTAAGACAGACTAAGGTTAGTGGTCTAAGGCAGTGCTCTCCAAACTTCAGTGTGAGAAAGAGATGGTTTTACATCACGAACACCCCCCCGCCACCCACACACACACATACTTACCTGACGAGAGGTTCACAAAATGCTGTCTACCGTGAAAGCACGCGTGCACACGGGCTCCGCTTCGTCCCGTCCCCAGCTTCCTGGGGGTGGCGGCCCTGTTTTCCTGGGATTCGTGAGTCACTCGTGCGATCCTGTGGCCACCTCTGGCGTGGGCAAGTGCATCTCCCGGTGAAGGTGGGGTCCCGTAGGCCGACGGGCTCCTCCCACCACAGCGCCTGCGGACTGGGGGCGTCTGGTGCCGGCTCTCGGGCCTGAGCGGGTCCGGCGCTGACGGCGCGGGGGGCTGACTGTGGCAGGAGGCGGCCCCGCGCTTGCCCACCTGAAGGACCGTGTGTGGGGAGGGGGATTCAGGAGCAGAGCTGTGGCCGAACGGCCCCGGTGGAGGCGGCGCCTGGATTTCGTGCTGCGTTGTCCTGTCTGGTCACGTGCTGGTGGACCGTGCTGATGGGCCACGTGACGGTGCCAGCAGGGCCTGCATCCTTCAGCACTGCGTGGCTCTTCTCGAGGGGCACCCGGATGGTTGGACAGGCGGCTCCAACCCCAAGCCTGACAGCCTTCTGTGTCCATGCGGCCTGTGACGGGTGCCTGGAGCGTCCCCGGTTCTGCTGTGGTCCGGCCCACCTCCTGTTCTTCGTGGCGCTCGGGCTGAAGGCCGCGCTCCGGTGAGAGCAAGACCTCGTCAGGTGTCTGGAGTTTGGTGATGGGAAACCACATACAGACCCAGAGATGGACGAGGCGTGGGCTGTTCTCAGCCCACCGCGCTGACAGTAGGAAGGTAGGAGACAGGGAGACGGTGTTCCAGGCAAGAAGCCAAGGGCAAACTGGGTCAGATTTGTGTAAAGTGAGAAGTCAAACAGTAACAGTGAAGTTCAACAGGTGTTATTGCTGTTTTATGTAGAGTTTGAGAATGATGTAAACCAATGACTCTCAAGATCTTGCTCGAGGAGTGTTGTCCGTCCAGAGATGGAGAGGGGTGGGGGTGCAGTGGGGATTGGTTGGTGAGTCTGGAGTCTCGGGTGGTGTGGACATGCAGGAAAAGTGCCCGTAGCGGGGTAGGCCGTTCAGTTTTGGCTTCCTGGGCAGGGGCGCTGTCCAGAGGGGGTCGTGGGGGGAGGGGAGGCCGGGGCCGAGAGGGGAAGGGTGGGCCCCCATCTGTCCCGTACTTGGCCGACTGTGTTCAGGGGTCTGCGGGAGACCTGGTGACCCAGCGAGACTGCCTCCTGATGAGGTCCCCTCGAGACTGAGGAGCAAGCCTTCGCGAATGGGCTCCAAGACGGACAGTCTTCACTGAGTGTACTTGATAAATAGACTCTTCTTCCAGTTTTATTTTTCATGCGTTAAAGTGCCCTGGACACGCGCCGAGAGGGAGCGTAATTAATTCTTCGGTCACGGTCTCTTTCATCAGCTCTGTATTTAGTGCCTCTCCTGTGCGAGTCGGACTCTGTGCCGGGTGCTTGGCCTACAGCAGTGGTGAGTCCGGGCTTGTGTGGAATTTGTAGTCTGGCCGTGAGTGACCAGGGGCCGCCGCTGACCCAGGACAGGGGCCGTCCGCTTGGCCTCCGGGGTCAGGCCAGCTCCCTGGAGGGCTCAGCGTTTCAGCCAAGCCCCTCTGCCCTCCAGAAGCCCGCCTCTCTGGGTCCTGACCTGCAGACAGGTTGTTATTGAAGTGACCTGTTCTTTGCAGGTTCAGACCTGGTCCTTGCAGAGGAGTAACCGTCCACGGGCAACCCAGGCTTGGGCCTCTGGATGAGATGGGACCCCAGTGTTCCCGTGTTCAGGTTCTGGTGAATCTTCTCTCCTGTCCCTTCCTCACTTTGCCTTGACATTTACGTCTGCTGAGAAACGGGGCATCGCAGAGCCGAGGTGCTTCAGGGACTCGCTTGTCACTCCTCCGTAGATGTATGGCCACCTGCACTGTTTCCCCACAGGCTCAGCGGGCCTTTCCTGGGCAGTTGGTTTGCTAGACCGTCGGCAACAGTAAGCCTTCCCCGGGCTCTGCGGAGGCTGATGGCCGCAGCGCTGTGGGCCCCGGTCGGGGACTTTCAGTCTGTGACGACATCGGGCCTGCACACGGGCTCAGGTGGAGGGTCTCCTAGGAACCTCCTTTCCCCCATTTTCCTGTGCTCCTTGCTGCTGTTAACTGAATAATAGTTGCCACGACCTTCAGAGGTGACGAGAGACCTTGTTCCCGAAGAAACAGGTTTTCTTAAAACCTTCAAGCCAGGCTGTTTTCTAAAGCAACGTTACCCTCCTGTGGTCTTTCAACTTTTTTTAAACAGCTTTTGAATTACTATATATTTTTCCTTTTTAGACATAAAAAGTTACTTCTGCAGCTACTGGAAGTTTGTTTGACTGTTTGCTCTGATGATATTCCTGAGGATGCAAGCGGTCTCCCGGCGAGAGGGGGCGTGCAGCGGCGGACGCGACATCTGTTGGATGTGGGGACAGTGAGGGGGACGGTGGACCCCGCTGTCCCCGAGGAGGCCCGTCTCCTCTTCCCTCCAGTCCTGGGGCAGAGCCAGACCAAGGCGCCTGTTCCCTGGGGGCCAGAGAGGTGGGCCTGCCCCGTGCGCTCCTCGGGGGAGGAGCCTTCTCGGAAGCTCGCCGCTTCCCCACCGCCTCCTGGGGCTCTGGGATCCGGCTTCCGGGCTGAGCCTGTCACTTAGCCTCCACAGCCTTCTCTGCGGTTGGGACTCGGTCCTCCAGCGAATGGGTACGAATGCCTCTTGCTGAGCAGGGAGAGCTAGGAAATGAGTCTTCATCCCTTCTCTCCCCTCCTCCCTCCTCCCTCCCCTCTGTTCTCCTCCCCTCCCTCCTCACTTCTTCCCTCCTCCCTTCCTCCTCCATTCTCCACTTCCTCCTCCCTCCTCCCCGCCCGCTCTCCTCCCCTCTTCATCTTCCTCCTCCCTTCCCCCTCCCTCCCCCTCCTCTCTCCTTCCTCCCTCCCTACTCCCTTCTCCCCTCCCTCCATCCTTTCCTCCTCCCTCCTCCCTCCCTCTCCTCTGTCCTCCCATCTCCTGTCTCACTTCCTCCTGACTCCTCTGTCCCCTCCCCCCCCCCCCCCTGTCTCACTTCCTCCTGACTCCTCTGTCCCCTCCCCCNCTCCTCCCCTCCCTCCTCACTTCTTCCCTCCTCCCTTCCTCCTCCATTCTCCACTTCCTCCTCCCTCCTCCCCACCCCCTCCCCTCCCCCTCCCTCTTCCATCCTCCCTTCTCCCTTCCCCCTCCTCCCCTCTCCCCTCCCTCCTCCCTCCCCTCTGCCGTGGGGGTCCGTGTTTACAGCTTGCCCTGTAACCCACATTCCTTCTTCAGACATCCTGCTGCTCAGGGCCCGCGTGTTTGCTCTGTGGTTTTGGACGTCGTCACCAGATGGGTGACCTGTGGGCAGACAGGTGGGCAGGGGGAGGCTCTGAGTCAGGGCTTGAGAGACACTGCGATTTAAAGCATGAAACGAGCACATGAGCTTTAGTGGAGGGATTCTGGTTGTTCAGATGCCTTTAAAGCTCTTTCTTGTTTTATGGCTGTTGGCTGTTTTCCCAGCCCCACGCGCTAGCGGTTAGCTAAATGTACTTTGAAATGGTCTCATTTTTTTATGTGGCATCTCTGCTCTTACCTGGATTCTTCACTCTTCCTTGGCACTCGTGAGCAAGTATCGATCACGTGCTGTGTGCCTCAGCCGTCGCTGGTCACCGTGGGGAATGGGAACGGACTTGAACAGCCTGGGTCTACTCTCCAGCAGGCTTTAACCTGCACAGGGAGACCGCAGATGATTAGTAGTCAGTCCTTGGCTTCGAATTGGCTAACTCTTACCTGTGATTTTTAGTTTCCTGGGAATCTCTGGCTTTCTGGAGTTTCTGTTAAAAAGTCTGCACGTGTCTGTAATTCCACTTCCTGACTGTGGTGTTGCTACACTGGATGGGCACTTCCTGTCCTGTGGTCATCCCCATGGGTCAGCCCCATGGCCATGCAGCCCTTCCGCGTCCTGCCCTCGGGCATGTGTGTGCGTGCGTGTCTGTGTGTTGGGTGTGTGTGCACATGTGTATGTGTTTGTGTGTGTGTGCGGGTGTGTGTATGTGTGTTGGGGTATGTGCATGTGTGTGTTGGGTATGTGTGTTGGGTGTGTGTGTTGGGGTGTGTGTGCATGTGTTTATGTGTGTTGAGTGTGTGTGTTGGGGTGTGTGCATGTGTGTTGGGTGCACACGCACATATGTGTGTTGGAGTATGTGCATGTGTGTACATGTGTTGGGATGTGTGTCTGCATGTGTATATGTGTGTTGGGGTGTGTGCATGTGTGTGCATGTGTGTTGGGGTATGTGTGTTGGGTGTGTGTTTATGTGTGTCTGCATGTGTGTGTGTCTTCATGTGTGTATGTGCGTGTCTGCATATGTGTTGGGGTGTGTAGGGGTGGGGCAGATGTAGGGTCTGAGGTCCAGTGAGGGGCTCCTCAGGAGTCAAGTCCTAAGTGCACTACTCCTAGTATATTGTGTTGGGGTGTGTGTGTGTGTGTGTGTGTTGGGGTGTGTGTAGTATAACATGTTGTGGGCAGCATCTTTTTGGCCCCACAACGTCCTGTGTTGAAACCCTCATGTCTGGTGTGTTGTATCAGGATGTGGGGCCCCTGGGGGGTGGATGGGGCCTGGGGCTGGCGCCCTCTTGGTGGGGGGGGGCTCCTAGAAGAGGGGTGCCAGGGCCCCCACTTGCGCTCTGCCGCGCCCAGGACTCCCCTGCTCTCGCACAAGTGTGCACAGGAAACATGTGCTGTGCGGGCGGCCCGGCCGGTGGTGACTTGTTCCGGCAGCCGGGCTAAGGGGACCTGTCGGGCACAGGTAAGCAGGTCGCTGTCTCAAGATGAGCCTGCAGCCGCCCCCTTCCGCCACCTTCCCCCGGGTTGCGTTGTCCCTGGCGAACGTTCCCGGTCAGGTGTGTGAGGTGCGCAGCGGCCCACCCGTGCCACCAGCGCACACCGGTCACCTTGCTCAGAGACGCGCCTTCGGGGCTTCGCTGCCGTCTGCAGAGTTGGCGGGTTCCAGGCCCAGGTTTGCTGGCGTCTCCCCCGGCTGCCGTGAGTGCGTCTGAGGGGCCAGATCGGTGCACCTTCCCCGCGAGTGTTGGGAGGACACGCCGCGCCCTGTGTGGTGCAGGAGCAATCCACGGGGTCACAGCGCCGTGAACGTCACCTGACTTCTTCAGCTGTAAAGGAGAAAGATGCTGTGGTTTTGAATTGTATTAATGTTGTGATTAACATGGTCACAGCTGCGCTGACAGCCTTGAAGAGCTGGCGTGAGGGACGTGTGCCCCAGGCCCCCCCACCATCAGTTGGTGCCGTGTTCCATCCCCTGGTGTCTGCGGTCACCCCCGCGTGGCAGCACGCAGCCATGTTCTCCTCTGTGTAAGCACCCAGCTGGTCAGGGCAGATGGAGACCCTGAGCACCCTTCCTGCCCACGGCTTCACTGCAGAGGGGACGGACTTGGGGTCTTCCGTCAGTTACTCACCCGTGCGTGTCAGCGGCTGGGCCGGCTGTGGCTCCAGGTGATGGGACACTGCTCCGACAGGCTGCGCAGGAAGACATCACGTGACGTCATAGCCAGGACGTCCCTCCACCCCCACCCCCGTTGCTGTCAGTGTGTCGGCTATGTCCTTGAGCTACAAAAGATGTGGGCATCCTGAGCCCCGCCCACCAGCGGGCAGCTTCATGTCCCCCTGGCACAGCTGGTCACCTGTCCGTCCCTCCATCACCAGGGGGACACCTGGGTTGGGGCGGCCACCACAGGGCGTCTCAGGCTGGGGGCTGACACCACAGACCTTACTGTCACGCCCTGGGGGCCGGGGTCCGAGGTCGGGGCAGCGCGGGTCCTGGCGAGGGCCCTCTTCCTGGGTCACAGACGGTCGCCTTCCCGCCGCGTGCTCACGTGGTGGGCGAGACAGACCACTGGAAAGGGCAGCAGTGGGGGGACACGCGAGTGCCGGTGCCGTCGCGGCCCGCGCTCACCTCCTCGCGGACCGGGAGCGCCCCGAAGGCGCGGCCCCCCAACCGCAGCCGAGTGGGGAGGATGGGCAGCCAGCACTGTGGTGGGCGTGGGGCAGACGCAGGGGTGCGGCACCTCCGTCGTCCGTGTTAACGGGCCTCCTCTTTTTTGCAGTGTGGCGTGGCAGCCCACGGGGGACGGGAGCAGGGTCGTCTCGCTGGCGGACAGCCACGTCCTGCTGTGGGACCTGCAGGAGTGCTCCAGCCAGGCCGTGGTGAGTGGCAGTGCTGCCGTGGTCACGTCTTGGTGGTTTTGTTGTTGTAATATTCTGTTTTAATTTTTTTAATGTTTATTTTTGAGAGAGAGGGAGGTGGAGGGGAGGGCAGGGAGAGAGGGGGACAGAGGGTCTGCAGCAGACTCTGTGCTGACAGCAGAGCCCCATGCGGGACTAGTTTAAACATTTTTTTTAATGTTTATTTTTGAGACAGAAACAGTGTGAGTGGGGGAGGGGCAGAGAGAGAGGGAGACACAGAATCTGAAGCAGCTCCAGGCTCCGAGCTATCAGCACAGAGCCCGACGTGGGGCTCAAACCCACGAACCGTGAGATCATGACCTGAGTCGAGGTCGGACGCTTAGCCAGCTGAGCCCCCAGGCGCCTCTACTGCTGTGTGTTTTTAATGGGACCCGTCGGCTGGACAGAGGGCCGCGTCCTGCGGTCCCGGCTCGGGTCAGGGAGCCCCTGGTGGGCGGACAGGGCCGGCCGTCAGAGAGCCGAGCGAGCGGCACCTCAGGGAGCGCTGTCGGCCCATTTGTCCGCAGGAGGCCGTCCCGGCGCGTTCGCTCGTTTCCAGGGTGCTGTCTTCTTCACGACCGGGTGCGCCCAGTGTGGTTGAAATCCTCTTGGGTGGGAACAGTCATGATATACCGATTTCACGGTGCTGATGACCTGTCCGCTTCCTGCGTGACCTGTGACCCCTGTCCCCCACGGCCTGTGACGCCTGCTGGCCTCGCAGCTGGTCTTCTGCTCGGGCACGTGCCCCGCCTTCCCGCCAGTTGCCAGTTGTGGTCCCCGGGCCCTGCACGTGTGGGACAGAACGTACACACCACCCAGAACCCTCCAGTCCAACAGCACGCCTGAGGGGGCCTCATGCTCCCGGCGCCCCACCCCTCCCGGGGTCTTGCCGTGGATCTGGGCCACGGGGGCAGGCCGTGTCCCGGCCCCTCCTCCCCTGTGCCGCTCGTGGGCGCTGCTGCAGAGCAGAAGCCGAGGCGGGGCCAGTCCTCTCTGGCGTGACTGCAGGGGCGGGGGCAGGAGGCGCCAGGCAGGGGTGGGCCCTGCGCGTGGTGTGCACACTCAGTGCCCCCGCCGCCCCCTCGGCAGCCCAGGCTGAAGCCAGACGGGGACGCCCCTGCGGCCCCTCGGCTGGCTCGGAATGATGTTACGCAGGGGGGCTAATCTGTAACCTCTTTTCTGCAGAGACCAATTTAGTTTTCTCTCCTTCGTTTTCATCCGCCGTCAGCAGTTCTGTCGGCAGCGCTTGGCGACCCTCTGCCGGGTGTTTAATGCCGAACCCCTGCTATCGATCCCGGGCACCTTCACACCCAGCTCCTCGGGGTGTTTCTTGCTGGAGGAGAGCGTCTGCCGCGTGAATCTAATCCTGTGCTCGCTGCATCATTACCTTTTGCAATTAGATCGGAGGTTCTTTGCCATTTATAATCATTAGCGGGGCCCAGGGGGGCCTGGAGGGGGAGGTTCCGGGGGTCCTGGCCCTGCTGGAAGCAGAGGGGAGGCCACCCTGTTCTGCCTCCTGCTCCCTCCTCCATCTCCAGGGCCCAGCGGCCGCCAGCAGCCGTGGAAACGAGTAGCTTTCCCGGTGCGACGAGCTGGCCGCCGAGCAAGAGGAAGATGGGCGCCTTCGGAGTGGACTGTCCCCTGCCTTCTGGCCACACGTCCCTGTGGGGGCTCCGCAAGGATGCACCCGGGGTCACCGGCTTGGCCGCACAGGCCCGAGGGCGGGGACACGCAGGAGTGCCTCTCTGAAGGACGCGAGCGGGCGTCTGAGACGCGGTGTTGTTTCAGAAATGTGACCTGAGGTTGGACGTGCCCCACGAGGACGCCTGCGTGTGCACAGGGGAGGTGCTGGTGGCCACGGGGCGGTCGCTCAGTGCAGCTCAAGGCACGTCTGCTGGGCCAGGAAGTAAACGACACGCGTTTGTCCTCGGGGACAGAGACCGCTGGGTGACAGCGGGGCTGCTCCCAAGACGAGTGCGCCGGGCAGCCGGGGCTCCTGAGCCGCGCTGTCCCCTGCCGTGACCCCTCTTTGCACCCGGCCTGCCTCCCCAGATGCGGCCCTGAGCGGAGGAGGCTCGTGAGGTCACTGTCATCTCGGATGCTGAGCCTGTGGGCCGGTGGGCTCCCTTCGGAACCCGCTGCCCCATCCCCGTGCTGCCCTCTGCTGGCACAGCCCAGTGCGGGGACCTCGCTCCCAGCCCCCAGGGCGGCGCCGGTGGACGCGGCCATTCCGCCCCACGCTGCGTCCCTTTGTTTCCTGTGCTTTCATTTTGTTGAGGGGCCTCTTGTAGATGAAGGGTTTTCACCTTGCTTTTAAGAGACGTAACTTTTGGAGTGGTTTTAACGGGTTCACGGCAAGGTTGAGGGAAGGGAACAGAGACTCCCCCCCCCCCCACTGACCTCACGTGCACAGCCTCCCCGCTGCCAGCGTCCACACCAGACAGACATCTGCTGCACCCACTGGGCCCGCGGCACAGGCTTGTGCTCCCTCATCCCAGGTCCAAGGTCTTTGGCTCTTTCCCTGTCTGGTTAGAGAGGAGGGTCCAGCACCCACCGCGCGGAGAGTGTGGATCCCGTCCCGTGTGCACGTAGTTGCTCAGCAGTGTGCACGGCTGGTGCTGAGGACACTCAGGGTCCCCAGACGTCCACCACGTGGCTTCGCAGCTATAGCAGGGCTCACGCCGATTGTAAAGCAGTCCACGTCCACGTAAAGAGACACAGACCTCAGGGTCCCGGAATTGGACTCCCTCACCTGACAGTTGAGAAAGTGAGACCAGGGAGCCGGGAGACATGGAGGCCACACAGTTTGAAAGCAGCTTGGGGACTGTGGTCGTGACCCCACCCCTCTGCCACATGGAGCATTGGCCGTGGCCCCGCACGTGTGCGCTTGAGCCGCGCTCGCAACCCCCTCCCTGAGCCCGAGCCTCGGCGCCTGGCTGTCCCCACTGCCCAGTACCGGCTTGTCTGTGAGGGTGGGTGTGATGTCTGGGAACGGTCAAGATTTATTTGGAGCAGAATCTTGTAAATGAAGCAGTTGGCCAACTTTGTCCAACTGTGCGTGCAATATGGGTTACGCCCCTGGAACCCGATTTTGTTGTGAAATCATTCCTAAACCTGCGGGCGCGCCCTGTGTCCCTCCAGCCCGTGCAACCCGGGGAGGTGGGGCTCCAGGCAGCGGTCACTGTGGTGTACGGCTCTGGACACCTGGCTCTAGAAAAAATCGTGTTCTTCCAGAAAACATGGAGCAAGTCGCATCCTAAATTGTGTGTCTTATGTGGTGTAATAGCTACGTATGGCTTAGATTTTATAAACATCGAGGCAGCTAATGGTCGTTAATCTTCCAGTTAGATCCTGGAAGAGATCATCAAATACAAAGAGCTGGGCATCCGCGTCTGCCAAGTGTTTGCTTCCCAAGCTCTCAAAAGACTTCTTTCAAGTAAGAACGGATGGTAGAGGGAGGAATATGGAGCACACGCTGAGTATATTTAGGGGAATGCAGCTGCTGCGGCCCGGGCAGTGGGTGCCTGCCTCGGTGGTGCTGTGGGCGCTGCCGCCTCCCAGGGTCGTTGGAAGAGGGGCCCGTGGCCGAGCTTGGATGCAGACCCATGGCCTCTGCCTTCCTGCAGCCGGCCGCCCAGCTCTGGGGTCCGTGGCGTATGCGTGATTGAACTTCAGTCCCTGGGCTTGCTGTGCTGCATTGGGTAGGCGACAGGCGTGGGCCGGCGGCCATGCAGAAGGCAGCCCTGGGGGGCGCAGGGCACAGGAGGCAGACACTGAAGGCCGTGGCTCCGTGGGGTCGGGGTGGGGGCCAGGCAACCTTCTGAGCTTTGGAATCAGGTCCCGTTTCTGCCATCCACAGGGTGATCTTGGGTGAGCTGCGTGTCTGCACAGGCCTCGGTGTCCCCGTCTGTAGTGGGACTGGATTCCACACGTATAGGGTGGCCGTTATGGGAGGACAGCAGCTTCACGGCGCCTGGCGCCCAGGCTGCACTCGCCTGTCGGGCAGGTGGGGGGGCGGGGCGGGATGGACGCCTGGCTGTGTGGATGGAGACCGTGGCTGGAATACACGGTACTTAGACCTGGATCATGGGCGAGAGCTGTTGAGTATGATCCCAGCATGGCGGCCAGCGGTGCAGGGAGAGAAACCGCCGCGCCAAAAAGCAGTCCGTGTTCACTTGATAATTAAGTTCCTCTTCTCAGAGCCAGTGGAGGGGCCCACAGATCACACGTGAAGGACGGGGGCCACGGCTCACACGTGAAGGACGGGGGCCACGGCTCACACGTGAAGGACGGGGACCCACGGCTCACACGTGAAGGACGGGGGGGCCACGGCTCACACGTGAAGGACACGTGTGTGATCACTGTATTGCTCCCAGGCTCTCGAGCCCGTGTTAGTCCTGGTGAGAGCCCCCCCCCTCCCCACGTCCCCCAGGGAAGTGCTGTGATTAGACCTCTCTGTGCAGTAGATCACTGGCGTCTGATGGGTGTGACGGGGCGCTTGGTCCCGGTCAGAAAAGTGAAACCTGCCCTCGCGGCCTTTGCGGTGCTGCGTGTGAGCGGAGGGGGGCCCGTGGCTGCGGGAGCAGGACACGTGGTGCCCTCTGCCAAGAGAGCAGAGGCCTTAGAGCAGCCGAGGGGCAGAAGCCCTTGTGGTTTGTTCCTCCTGAAAATAGAGTGCTGTTTGCAAAATGCTAAAAATAAAGTTACAACAGCTTCAGATTCCTCCCCAGCTCTGGCACCTGATGCCCCGTGTACGCTTTCGAAGATGGGAAGGTCTGGTTCCCAGGAGGCCAGCTCATGGAGCCCGGAATGCCTTCTCCAGGGGAGCAGCGGTGCGGGGCCTGTGCGGCCACCCCGTGACCCTGGACAGCTTAGGGTGGGGGTGGCAGGGCCCCTCTGCCTCCCTCGGGGGCCCATCCACACTGGCCTCGGCGGCCGGCCCTGCGCTCCGTCAGGTCGCTCCCCTCTTCCTGGTCTGAGGTTAGTGACGGGCCGGGGCCAGCCTGTCGAGTCCATTCCCGTCACCCCTGAGCCCTGACGGCTCACCCCCTGCCCTCCGTCCCGCCCTGAAGACAGACCAGAGCTCCGGGCATAGTCCAGGCCCTGGAGGCTCTCAGTTTAATGTCCACGGCCCTGCGGCGGGTGGGGGGGGGGGACAGCTCCGTGTCATGGGCGAGTCACCGGAGGGAAGCCAGGCTGAGGGGGACCACGTCACTGACCGGGTCACCTGGAATCCCAGCTAGGGCTCACATTCAACGCTGGGGTTGGAATTGCCGGCCTGAGAGACCAGGGACGCCCCACACTCGAGGAGCTTTGCCCTGTTGGTGTCGCGGCTCAAGTGGGCGTGGTGGGTGTGTCAGCGGTG
Source organism: Hyaena hyaena (assembly GCF_003009895.1). Lineage (NCBI taxonomy): Eukaryota > Metazoa > Chordata > Mammalia > Carnivora > Hyaenidae > Hyaena > Hyaena hyaena. The sequence goes on along the minus strand of NW_024081246.1, from coordinate 618,514 downwards.
GGTGTGTCAGCACGCGTTTGGCTGCAGGACAGGAGAAATGACTTACAGAACGAGGGGTTATGTAACGAGGAGGACCGTGGAGATAAAGCAGCCCCGGGCTGGCCAGTTCCCTGTCTCAGTGGCATCGGCACCAGCCGCCTGGCACGCTTCTCTTCCGCTGCAGCCGCGTGTCGCTCCTGGCTCCCGTCGTGACTGCCAGGTGACTGCGGGGTTCCAGCCATCGCATGCAGTCTCCCACATCTCCCCTGCATGCTCCTTGTAAGGGAGCCCTCCTGGGGGTCCTCCTGCCCGTGTTCAGGCCCCACCACACCCCTGCCGAGACCCGGCACTGGCAGCAGCCCTCAGTCCCCGGGGGGGGGAGCGGGGGCCGCGGGGGCCTCCGCCCCTGACGCTCGCAGAGCCGCGGGCCTGCCGTGGCAGCCTGTGCCATCCTCCTTCGGGGGGGGGGGTGGCCCTTACTTTCTCAGCCACTCGCCCGCCATCCTCGGCGGTGGCCCCACGCGCCTTTTGTCCGCCGTGCCCCCCCGCCCCCCCAGCACCGCGTCGGCTTGGGGTCTGGGGTCTGGCGCGGGGTGCGGCCGTCGTGTTGGGGGCGCCTTGCTGGCTCTTCCGGGTGTGGCCTCGTGGCCGCTGACAGCGCGAGTCACAGCGTTTTCTTCCCTGGACTCGTGTGGCTCTGTGCCGACGCCGGTGCTGGTCTCGGAAGGGGGGGTCGTCCCTCCTGGAGCAGGAGGCTTGGGTCTTCTCTTTCGTGTTGGAAGGCGGGTCAGCGTGTGGGGACCTTGCAGAGCGCGGCCTCCGTGTCACCAGGAAGCCACACTGTGCGACGGACAGCACGCTGCCCACCCTCCGCGCCGACCACGATGCCCCCCTCCGGCTGTCTGGGAAGTGGACGTAGGGCCTGGCGTGTCCACTGCCCCGGGCGGGCCGTGCGCCAGGGACAGCCCGGGTCCCGGTCCTGCCCCGCCGCCGCGCGAGACGCGGGGAGCCGCCCGCCAGCTCCGGTCTCCGGTGTCCCGGCCGTGGAGGGGGCTGGGCTGGCCCGCCCCCCGGGGCCTCCCCTCTCCTCTGCGCGCGTGTCTCATGTCTCCGACCGGTACCCCGAGGTGGCTCTCTCCCGTGGCTGCCACTCGGCACAGCAGTCTCTGTGTGACCGTCAGGGACCTGGCGGCCTGGCGCCCCTCGCCTCTTGGGCTGTGGTGTGGGGGTCAGCCGAGGGCTCGACCGGGGGTACATGCCCCCAGCTCAGGGTGTGGTTGGCCCGCGGCTCCCTGCTCGCGGGCCCCGAGCTCGGCCGCCAGCCTCATCGAAGCTGGAGGGCCAGTGGGGGCACCTCGCGTGACGTAGGACGCCGTCAGCGGGGACAGCTCTGTGGTGTGACGGCCGATACCCAGGGCTGTCCCGCCTCCTGCCCTCGGGCCGTCAGGCTGACCTTCCACAGACCCTGCCCCACTCGGTCTACACCGCCTCCCCTCTGCCCGACCCCCAGCACACACCACTGTCCAGTCAGGATCTTTACGTTCTGCGTCTCTGCCTCATTTGTGCAGGACCCGCCCTCCCTGCTTTCAGCGACTCGAGTTCTGCGCAGCCCCAGAGGCCACCCCGGGTCCCGCGATGTCCCCAAGCCCGGCCCCGGCCGCCCCCACTCTGCTCTGTCTCCAGTGCCCAGACTTCCCTTGTCGCTCACCCCGGCCATGCCTCAGGCTGCCTGCGGTTTACCGGCCGCTGTTCCGTGTCCATACCTGGGTGTCCTCAGCTGGGAAATGGGTCTGTTAGTATGCACATCGTGTGGCTGCGGTGATCTCACCAGGACAGGACCGCGCGCTAGCCGATAACCAGTTAGTGTTCCCACTGGAGGCAAGCGCTGCCTCATGTGGGGTGCTCACCCCTGCAGCAGGGGGGTGTGGTGCGGGCTGGGTCACCGACCCTCTGTCTGCCGGTCCCTCTGCTGTACGGGCGTGGCCAGGGCCACTCGATGTATGTGCTCTTGGCTGCACGGCTGGATGCTGGTTGGTTGATGGATTAATTGCTAACTGGCTTCAGAAAGCTGGAATCGTCTGGAGGCTGGAGACCGGAGACTGGTTCTGTGGTGTGGCCGTTGGACGCTTGTTAGTTTTGCTGATTTAACTTCTCTTAGGAGCCCTGATGGAGTCAGAAGGGACATGAATGCTGAGGGCTTGGTGACGCGGCTCGAGGGTCATCCTCGATGACCTTCTGTGTCGTCATGGCTTATGGCTTGGTGGTGGTGGCCTGCGCGCCCCGCGGAGCCCCCTCACCCAGACCCACATCCCTCGCGTCCCCAGGGGCCCCAGTACCCGTGATAACCTGAGAGGAGCCGTGAAGTGTGGTGCCGGGGTGGGACGGGCAGAGCTGCCGTTCATCAGCGGAGTGCGCCGTCCCGTCACCACGCAGTCCGCGTGTCCTTGTCACCCCACCTGCTCGGTGCTGCCCACTGGCCCTGGTGGCACCTGACGGGCTGGGCCCGGCCACATCACCCCCCAGGAATTTCTCGGGGAGTCTCCGGGTCAGCCTGGTCTTCTGTGGGTGTCTGCTCTGGGCACCACTGCCCCTGCCTGGGGGCTGGAGGGAGCCGGAGGGACTCAGAGCCGGTGTGGACAGGGCGGGGGGAGCTCTGGTGTCTGAATCCCCCATACACGCTGTTCCTGACGTTGCCCCGACACCCCAGGTCCCGGCTCACCCGTGGCCTCCGGTTCCCTCGGCTGCTCGGCCCCTTGTGACCGCTTGCCTGACCTCTGCCCTTCTGCCGCTGGCCCCGAGCTGCTGCCCTCGGTGGCTCTCCATGGCCCGCCAAGGACTCTGGCACACATGTGGGCGTGGCGTTCACGGGCACCAGCAGTGGGTACCTGGGAAGGCCCTGCGTTCGTGCTCCAGTCATGTGCCCGTCTGGCCTTGGCCTCTGTCTCCAATGGTTCCCTTGTCATTTCTGGGCACAACCCAGGCCTCCTTGGGGGCCGGCTGCTCCCTGGGTGACTGTGACCCCCATCGTGTCCCCAGAGCGCTGGGCCGGCCGTGGCTCTGCTTTGTGCAAGCCTCGCCAGCACTGTGTCCCCATGGGTAGGGAGGAACAGTACCTATTTCTATTTTTTTTTTTTTAATTTTTTCAAGTTTACTTATTTATTTTGAGAGAGAGACAGAGCACAAGCGGGGACGGGCAGAGAGAGAGTCCCAAGCAGGCTCTGAGCTGTCAGCACAGAGCCGGACTCGGGACTCAAACTCATGAATGTGAGATCCTGACCTGAGATCAGGAGTCAGATGCTCAACCACCCGAGCCACCCAGGTGTCCCCCCCCAACCTTTTTTTTTTTTTTTTTTTTTAATTTCTTTCCACAGTACCCATTTCTTTCCTGGAACAGAAATAACCCTTTAACTTTCTGCAGAGAGAGGATTAATACGTTGCACTTGCTCCATGTGATGGCGGAACAGAGGCCTTGGCTGGGATGTTGTGAAGCGAAGGGCCCGCTCTGCTGAGGAGACAGGCTCTTTGACTTCCCTGTTGGGGAAGGGGTTGGGGGCAGGCAGGGGAGAGCCCCGGAGCAGCTGGGCAGAGGCGAGGGGAGGCTCCCCCAAATCCGGGGACGTGTGTGGTAGTGGTGTCAGCTTGGGGGCCCGCGGGGAGTTGGGGCACCGACCGCCCGGCTGCGCCCTGTCCTGGGGACGCCGTGCACGTTCATTGTCTTAGAGATGGCCCTGCGGTCCCCACCCAGGACGCATGGGGTGCTGGATGCCTGTGCCTGCTGCTTGCCGGCACAGGCGCGCCTCACCTCCCCCTGCTGATGGACATCAGGCCCCTCAGCCCCGGCACAGTCGGGAAGGGTTCAGCGAGGGCACGATGAGCCCCGAGCTTCGCTGTCTGCGGGATGTCCCGCATCAGTAAGGAGCATTTTCTGGGCCAACTTGAGCCAGGAAGCCGTGCACAGAAGGGAAGCGTCCCCAGCGTGGGGCAGGGCAGCGCGTCCTAGAAAGAAGGGGTCCCTCGGAGAAGTTGATCTTACAGGGGTCTCACTTGGGCCAGTGTCCCCGAGGGGAAAAGGGGTGTTCTCCCCCAGGGCTGCAGTCGGCTCCCTGGGGACTCTCCCTGGCCCGTGCTGCAGGGCCCTGATGAGGCAGGGAGGGGGATGGACTGCGGGACCCGGGAGGTCACAGGAGACACTTACTGCCCCCAGTGACTTGCACAGGCCTCCTTCGGGCCCCGGCCTGGGGCTGCGGTGGCCTGGCTGCAGGGACCCTCCGAGGGCTCTGAGAATAAGGCTGTTCAAGGTAACGGGGTTGAAGTGGCGCCCTCTGGGGACGTGTGGCAGAGTGGCCCACAGACGAAGCCTGGATGCTCCCCCTGTGCACAGAGGTCCCTGTGGGTAGAGGGTCAGCCCCCAAATCAAATAACAGCATGGCCAGTGAGATAGGTCACATGGGCGGGTGGGGGGTGGGGAGCGAGTGGCAGGAAGTTCCTCTCCAGGCTCACAGCCCGGAGCCCCTGACTTTCAGGAGGGGGAGGTGCTGGTCAGACCTCCGGGGTCAAGGGGTTCAAGGCCCTCCAGATGGCGGGGGCGGGGCACCAGATCACATGCACCTGGAGTGGCCATGGGGACCTCACCGGCCAGGCGTGCCTTGCGGGGGGCCGACTGCACGAGCGGCTGGGAGCCGGCCACCCTGCACACCCGGCGGGTCCTGCCCAGCACAGGGTTTAGTAATGTCATGCGCTTTCTGTTTTGTTTTGGGCTCAGTTTTATAGTTTTTTTCCAAATAACACGTTTGCCTTTTAAGGGGAGGTGACAAAGACAGAATTCCCTAATTATTTTCCATAATGATTTTCAATAATGTCCTGTGCGTACAAGTGTCCTCTTAAGTTTCCTGAGAAAAGGTTCACGATGCTGTTTTTCCCTTCTTCCCTGGGAACACCATCTGTTACCAGCTGGCCAGCTCGGCGTCCCTAGAAGGGAAGGGACAGCTGAAGTTCACCTCGGGACGGTGGAGCCCTCACCACACCTGCACCCAGGTGGCCACCGCCAATGACACAACCATCCGAGGGTGGGACACACGGAGCATGAGGTCAGTGGCCGGCGTGACCCCGCGGATGTGCCCTGGGCACCACCCCATCTCCGCCCCTCTTCATCCACGAGGGGGCGACTCTGAGTCGGATGTATTTGGGGCACATGGCGTTGTGCGTGTGTGCATGTGTGTGCACGCTTGGGTGTGCGTGCGTGTGTGTGTTCATGTGAGTGTGAGCGCACGTGTTTGTGTGTGCACGTGTGTGCGTGCATTTGCAGGAAGCGTTGGTCTGGCTTTGGCCCCGCCCCCCGCCGGAGCTGGCAGAGCCGTCACGGTGGACCGAGTTCCCCAGTTGTTACTCTTTGTGTGGATGTCCCTTGAGTGGTGGCGGTTTGTCCTGAGAACTAGGACCGGGCTTTGGTGGCACCTCACCAATGGGAGGGTGGCCGCAGGCTCCTGGTCCCCGTGATTAGCCCGCACACGTTGACAGGGGCAGCCCCCAGGTCAGGCTTGGGGAGTTGTCTGTGACCGTTTCTGTGCCTTTAAGACACACACCTCCCGGGTCACCGCAGTTTGTCATTTAAGTCATTATGTGCAGCAGCCGGCGGTTCTAATGGAACAAATAAGAGCGATTTTTCTGTTCCAGGTGTGGTTTGATAGGCAGAGGAGTGATGGTGTGCACATCTGTTGCCATGGCAACGGGAGCCGGGCAATCGTTCTTAAGATCCAGTTTACCCCTCAGCACACCCTAATCCATCAGCGAGCTGCAGACACGGATGTCGTGAAATAACTTGTGTTGCCTTCAAGGGTGGGGGCACAACTTTGAATTCCGTCCTGCGGCCCCTCTGAAAACTAGGGGCTAATAAATAATGAGTTGCCACTTCCTCGGGGTGTGAAGATCTGCTGGAAGCCGGAAGCCGAGGGCCACGAGCCTGAAAGACGTGCCGCCTGTGGGTCCCGTGGCCACGTCTCCCTCTGTTCCCACTGTCCCTTCAAGGACGGGAAGGAGAACTACAGTCTCTGGGATCAGAAACTCGGCGACTGGTGCTGCCAAGCCCAGACTGAGAGCAGACGGGGTGCTGGTGGCCGTGCCCCGTGGGGACCCCCCTGTCCAGGGCTCCTCCTCCGAGAGCAGACGGGGTGTTGGGCGACTGTGCCCCGTGGGGACCCCCCTGCCCAGGGCTGCCCCGGGACAGACGGGGGGCACTGGTGGCCGTGCCCCGTGGGGACCCCTCTGCCCAGGGCTGCCCCGGGACAGGAGTGGCAAAGGGCAGTCATACTCCTTGCTGACTCCCAGTTCTCCTTCTGCCGACACCTTTGGTTTTCACTTAGCCGGGGGCTTTTTGTGTTGTTTTTGGAACCTACGGTGCTTTCGTGTTAAAATTCCTGCCACCAGGCACGCAGTAGAGCTTCAGTCAGTGTTCTGGGCACGTGTGGCTGTCCCTGCAGCGCCCCAGCAGGGGTTTTAGTTTTATACGTTTGCCCATTTCACATGGAAGGTGTCACGTGTGGGGTATCTTGTTTTAGGAAAAACTATTAGGTGTTGGAAAGATGCAGGATATAAGAACCACGTCAGGGTTTACAGTGGTGCAGGGCTGGCAAGCCCGGCACGGAGATGGAAGGGAGTGACATTCCCATCTCAAGGGCGCTCGGCATGGCCGTCAGCTGCGCGAGGTGATCCTGCCCCCGGCTCACCACCGCACGGATGCCGGGGAGAGGGGACGGGGTGGTCGCAGGCGAGGCCCAGCCACCGGCAGCCTCCCGGGTTCCCTGCCCCTCCCCTTGGGTCTCTGACGTCAGGGCTCCTCATGCGGATGGAATCTTCTCGTTTCCACCCTAGGGGGAGCAGCGTGGAGCAGTGGAAGTCAGGGTTCCGTTAGGTCTGTGCATACACGCGTGTGTGTGCACACATGTCTGTGTGTACAGATGTATACATGTGCATGAGTGTGTGCACACGTGTGGATGCAGTCCATCTGCAAATGTGAGTGCATGTGTGCACGTGCACATGAATGTGCACATGTGTGGGTACACGTGTCCATGTGCAGATGTGAGTGCATGTGTTAGTGCACATGAGTGTGCATATGTGTAGATGCACATGTGTACAGATGTACGTGCCTGTGTGCACACGAGTGTGTGCAAACGTGGGTGCACACGTCTCTGCACAGATGTGTGTGCTTGTGTGTGAGCGCATGTGTATGTGTGGGTGCATGTGTGTCTGTATAGATTGTGAATGTGTGCATATGCACGAGTGTGCACACGTGTGGGTACGTGTCTGTATAGATGCGTGTGGGTGTGTGGATGCACCTGTGTCTGTGTACAGATGCGTGTGAATGTGTGTGCACGTGCACATGAGTGCATGCATGTGTGTGGACGCACGTGTCTGTGTGTGGATGTGTGCATGTGTGTGCCACGTGCCCGATGTTCTAAGCGCCCCTTGTCTCCTGTGTCGCACTGGGCGGTGTTAGAGGCGCCCGCAGTGTCAGCACCGCGGGGGGCCGTGAGCGGGTGGACAGCCCAGCCACGACACACGCTGTCTCCTTCATTGCTATTTATTGCTTTTCCGGTTTTTTCTTCCATCCTTCCGCCTGTGTCCCCTGCCACCAGCAGCAGCGTGCCCCGCCCTGCCGCCGGCCGTTTCCTTTCTCTCCCTCCGCCCTCCGGGAAGTCGGTCTGTCCGCACTCCTCACAGCAGGGGCAGTCCCACTGACTCCTTCCCGTTCTCGAGGTGCCAGGTCACATTGGTGACAGCCGTGAACCCGTGTCCCCTCCTGAGCTCGCGGGGGTCGCAGGGGTGCTCCTGCGGAAGCCTCGGCCTGGGCCCCGCTGGGGGAGGCGCTGAGGGGGACCCCCGGCCTGCAGGCCCGTGGCAGGCTCGTGGCCCCCGAAGGCCGGCACTCGATGGGGAGCGGGAGACGGGGCGAGTCTGCAGAGGGGAGTTTTCACGCCCGCTGCGTGCTCTGCAGCGCCCCTCGCTTTCTCCGCAGCCAGATATACTGCATCGAGAACGCCCACGGGCAGCTGGTGCGGGACCTGGACTTCAACCCCAACAAGCAGTACTACCTGGCCAGCTGCGGGGACGACTGCAAGGTGAAGTTCTGGGACACGCGGAATGTCACGGAGCCCGTGAAGAGCCTGGAGGAGCACTCGCACTGGTAGGACTTGTCCGCGGGCGGGGGCGGGGCGGGGGCGGGGCTTCCCACTGTCTGCTCTCTACTCCCTGTTCGGAAAGGCGCAGCCGGCTCACTCGGCCCGTTTTTGTTTTCTAAGGAAATGCTAATTCCAAATCTGAATGTTTGTGATTTGTAAATACGGGAAAAGAACAAAACCTTCCGTTCTGCGTGCTGTCGAAGTGGTGCCGGTTCAAACGTGCAAACAGTGTGCACAGATAGCCACGCAGCGTGGTTTGTGGTGCCGGGAAGCTGCAGACTGCCCGGGTGCCCATCCGTAGGGGCTCGGTTAGTCCGTCCGGTGGGGGTGTGCAGCAGGCGAGACAGGAGAGCTGTGTGTGCAGGCGCGGAGAGCCCCTCAGACGCTGCTTAGTGTTTACCACGTGCCCCGTACTTCCCGTGTGTGAGAGATCAGCGCTAGACCAACGTGCATGGCGCGAGCTGGTTTTTGTTCCAATAAGCCATGTGTATGTGTTTGTACATGTAAGCACATGAGTGTGACGTACGCATGCGTGCATGCGCAGGCTTGTGTGTGCACATGCTTGTGTGTGCACATGCTTGTGTGCACATACATGCACTTGTATGTGTGCTTGTATGTGTGTGCACGCATATTTTTTGTGTGTGTGCATGCTCGTGTGGGTGTATGACTCTGTACTGGGTGTGTGTATGCACTTGTGTGTGTGTGCACTTGTGTATATACTTACATGTATACGGGTGCGTGTGTGTGTGTGTGCGTGTGTGGAAGAAACATCTAGAAGGACGAAGCTGCTGTCAGGAGTCCTTGCTCGGGCCAGAGTGGGCACATCGCAGGAGAGTTGACGTGTCCTGGCCTACATCCCCGAGCCCTTTGAGTTACGTAGCGGAAGCCACGCTGTTTCCGCAGTGAGACAAGTAGACACCTGGAATGCCAGAGCCCGGCTGCCAAGTTCTTAAGCTGCTGTGACTGCTGCGGCCGAAGGGGGCGCCAGTGCCCGCTGGCTGCCGCGCATGGGCTGCCGACGGCTGCTCGGCTCCGCAGGCTCCCTGGGCGTGCGTGTCGGTGGCCCCGGCCCAGAGCATGCTCGCAGCCTGTGGCAGCGTTTGTGGGCGTTGCTCTGGGGGGAGGGGGCGGGCTGCATGCGCCCATTCATCGGTGTACTTTGCTTCCGGGGCGGTTCTAGATTTTAGGGCTTTGGGTGCTTCCGTTCGGTCTCGTCTCTCTTATCCGGGACGTCAGAGAAGGTCTGAGAGAAGCGCAGTGAGCCTAGGCCTCTCCTGGGAACTTCCTGACGTCAGACCCTGCAGTTTGGGGTCAGTGCCCTGACGGTCCCGCCACGACCCCGTCTGGGAGGTCCGAGTGCGGCTCGAGCTGCCTCCTTGCCTCGCAGGGTGTGGAACGTCCGCTACAACCACTCGCACGACCAGCTTGTGCTCACGGGCAGCAGCGACAGCAGGGTCATCCTGTCCAACATGGTGTCCATCTCCTCCGAGCCCTTCGGCCACCTGGTGGACGACGATGACCTGAGTGACCATGAGGAGTGCCGTCCGGAGGAGAAGTAAGGGCGCGCGCTCTGTGGCGTGCGGGCTTCCTTTCCCCAGGCTCCCGGTCCGGGTGGCTCCCGGCAGAGGCGCCCGCTGTGTGGTCAGGGCGCTCCTGCCACGGCCTGTGCGTGAATCACGGTCCCGGAGGGCGTCAGCACCCGCGACGGGGGCATCAGGGTCGGGTCACATTAGCTGACGTCCCCTCGTGTGGGTCCTAAAGTAGATCTTTTCAGTGTCTTTACGTTTTCTTGCTGAACGCCACGCGGGAGATTTGAAAGGCTGTCGTCACTGGTCTTTAAACGTGCACTTCGGGGTAACGGGAACTGATGTGCATCAATCGCTCGGCCATCCCTGTGAGCGAGAGATTGTCACCCGTGTCCCCTCCTTGGGCTTGGAGTCGAGGTGTGTGGTTCATCTGGAGGCGGTGGCCCTCGCCGCGGCCTCGTCCCCAGCGGCTGCCCCGCCCCGCCCCTCCCCGGGGTTCCACGGAACGTGGTAAACCTCGAGCCCCGAGCCGTCACGGTTCCCAAACACTCCCTTGCGGGCGCTCTTCTCCAGTCCTGATGGCATCTGCTCAGCCCCGGCTCGTGCTCCTGAGAAACGTCCGGCTCCTGGGGGTTGGGGGCCCTGTGGGTCCCACTCCTGGCCAGTGCGGAGCAGGCGTGGCCCGGCCCCGGGCTCGAGGCAGAGCCGCTGGCTGTGAGCGGAGTGCGGCTGAGGCTGCTTCTGTCGGCAGCGCGGAGGTCACAGGGGACGTTTCTTGTTCGAGCCGACTCCTGTCGGACCCCCGCAAGGGGGCTGCCTGCAGAGTCCCGGCTTCCGGGGACGACGGCCTGGGACGGCCCGGCTCAGCCCTGCAGGGAGGTGGGGCTGGCCCTTCTGTTTGGAGGTTCTTTCCTGCTCCGTTGTCTGAATTCTTCCTCCACTTACGCGAGCTCGACTAACTTTACTTGGAGACGAGATCTCTGTGCCCCGCGCCCCCACCCCCCCCCGCTCATGCGTGTCTCTGGTGCCTTGCAGGGGTCAGGAGCCCCCACAGGACAGCGTCATCGCGACCTACGAGGAGCACGAAGACAGCGTGTACGCCGTGGACTGGTCCTCCGCCGACCCCTGGCTCTTCGCCTCCCTCAGCTACGACGGGAGGCTTGTCATCAACCGGGTCCCCCGGGCGCTGAAGTACCACATCCTGCTGTAGCCCGGCTGGCCGCTCCACAGAGGAGGCCTCGGCGATGTGCGCCGTCCCCGGAGAGGGCGCCGGGCCGTGCCCGCCCGCCCCTGCCCCTGCCCCTGCCCCTGCGGCTCTCTGGGCTCTTTGAGGCTGGTGGGAGTTTCACTTAAAAGATTCTCATTTCCATGATACTAACTCACGATTGTCTTGAGATTAAAAGTGAAACAAGCAAGGCCCTGCGGCACGTCACCTGCTCTTCCTTCCGGGCCCTGCTTTTGTTTCTGTGCGTTTAGTGTGCGGTCCGTGACCCTCCCACCCGCGTGGATGGCCAGTCCCCATCCAACACTGGGTTTCCCCCAAGTCCCTGCCTGCAGCCCGGCTTTGGCTCCTCTGCAGCCCCCCCCAGCCCCCCCCCCCGCCGCTCCTCTGCAGCATCAGCCTCCCACAGCCCGGCCCCCCGCTCCTCTGCAGGCTCCTCGCCCGCAGCCGGGCCCCCTCTCTTCTGCAGCCTGACCCCGGGCACCCTCAGGTTTTCCCTCTGCGGATGCCCTACGGGAGGGAGCACAGCCTGCCTCCGAGAGCGGCACTTGCACTCAGCACTGGTGCGCTCTCCCCAGTCGCTGCAGGTGTCGTTTCCGGTTCCAGGCGGGGCCTCGGTGCCACACAGCACCCCGTCCACCCAGACGTGGTCATGGTGCTCCCGCACAGCAGCAGCGGCAGCGTGGACCCTGTGGCCCCCGACCCCGGACCTTTCCCAAGGAGAGCGGGCTGACCCTGCCTCAGCGCCCCCTTAGAAGGGTGCTGCTGGGGCCCTCCGCTGCTCCTTCCCCGCCGGCCGCTGCACACTCGCCTGCAGCAGGTGTGTGGCGGTGGCCCGCGGTGGCCGTAACCTGCGCTTGCCGGCGCTAACGCCGTGGAACCATCGTTCGTGTGCTTGTTTACCATCTACCTGTGTCCTCGTGGGCGAAGCCCACTGTTCTGTGGTGAAGTTGACTGTTAATCATCGTCTGTTTAAGGGCCCGAGCCTGAGACGTTCCGCGCCCCGAGCGCACGTCCTCTGGCGCCCGCCCTCTGGCGCCCGCGTGCTGGGCCAGCGCCTCCTCCCGGCTCCGTCCTGCGTCCGTTTTCGTCACGTGTCTCCTGCAGGGCACCGAGGGGGCTTGTCCACGTCCGGCGCACGCTTGCTTTTCTCCTGCAAGTTTCCTAGTTTTTCGTGTTAGGTTTGAACCTGGGGCGCCGTGAGCCACTTGTTCAAACGCGGTCTTTGTCCCGCGGGGACTTCTGATCTCCAGCACGTTGGTCACGAGGCTGTCCCTGCACTGACCTTCTTTGTTGGAAGTCAGCCGGCCCCACGTGTGCCGGCGGTTTCTGGACCGTCCCGTGCCACCAGTCCGCGTGTCTGTCATCGGGGAGCCCGTAAACCACTCGCGGATGCCGTCGCGGGCCTTCCCTGACTCTCGCCAGCGCTTTCCGGGCCCTGCCGCCCCCCTCCGGGCCCGGCCCGTGGCGGGAGGACTCAGAGCTGCGCGGGCGTGCTCCCGGGGACCCCAGCGCCCTGCTCCGCCGGAGGGGAAGGGCCCCTGCGGCTGCCGCTGTCCTCGCTGCCCCCACCGAAGCGCCTGGGGGGTGGGCCACCGGGAAACAAGCCCCCGCTTCCCGAAAGCGACAGGAGATTCTCCACGTCCGTGTGAGAAGGCCCAGCGGGCTGCCCCGTCCTCCCTGACACCCGCCTCCGGGCCGGGAGGGTGGCCTCGCTCTGCTTCCCCGCCTGTGCCCGCCCCTCCCTGCGGCCCTCAGGGCGCCGTGCACCTGCCCGCCCGGCCGCGCTGCCCTTCGGATCAGGGGCCAGAGCTCAGGACTCAAGAGCACACGTGGGCTCTGGCCACGTGCTGCCGACCGAGGTGGTGTCGAGATGCGGGAGGGGGTCAGCTTCCGGAGGGACCCGCAGTGGGGCCGTCAGACTTGCTAACAGGTTACAAGTAGGTGTGAGACAAGGGAAAGAGCCAGGGAGGCCCAGCGTTTGGTCAGGGCGACGAGGGCCGTTGCCGGGACGAGCAAGACTGAGAGGGGAGCAGGGTGGGGGCGGAGACGCGGGCTGCGAGCTGCTAACTGAGATGCCCCTGAAGGCCCGCGGCCACGTCCACCAGCACTGGCTCCTGGAGCTGAGCTCCCGGGCAGGCCTGGGCCGGCTGCGTGGGGAGGGAGTGTGTTGTGGGACACCCGCCGTGGGGTTGGGGTTGGGAAGACCAGCGCCCGCGGGGGCCGGAGGGGAACACCGGGGGAGGTACACGCGGCCCGGCGCACGGCGTGTCCCAGAGGGCACAGGAGGGAGGGTGTGGGGGAGGACCCGCCTGCTGTCAGGTGCCGGGCACTCGCAGGGCACACGCAGGGCACAGGCGGGGCACACACAGGGTACACGCAGGGCACACGCTGGGAACAGGCTGGGCACACGTGGGGCACAGGCCAGGCACACGCGGGGCACTCGTGGGACACAGGCGGGGCACACACAGGGTACATGTGGGCACAGGCCGGGCACTCGTGGGGCACAGGCTGGGCACACGCAGGGCATAGGTGGGGCACACACAGGGTACACGCAGGGCACAGGCCGGGCACTCACGGGGCACAGATGGGGCACACACAGGGCACATGAGGGGCACAGGCAGGACACATGCGGGGCACTTGTGGGGCACAGGCAGGGCACTCACGCACAGGCGGGGCACACGTGGGGCACAGGCGGGGCACACACAGGGTACACGTGGGGCACACGCTGGGAACAGGCTGGGCACACGTGGGGCACAGGCCGGGCACACGCGGGGCACACACAGGGTACACGCAGGGCACACGCTGGGAACAGGCTGGGCACACGTGGGGCACAGGCCGGGCACGCGGGGCACTCGTGGGGCACAGGCGGGGCACACACAGGGTACACGTGGGGCACACGCTGGGAACAGGCTGGGCACACGCGGGGCACTCGTGGGGCACAGGCGGGGCACACACAGGGTACACGCGGGGCACACGCTGGGAACAGGCTGGGCACACGTGGGGCACAGGCCGGGCACACGCGGGGCACTCGGGCACAGGCGGGGCACACACAGGGTACACGCAGGGCACACGCTGGGAACAGGCTGGGCACACGTGGGGCACAGGCCGGGCACATGCAGGGCACTCGTGGGGCACAGGCGGGGCACACACAGGGTACATGCGGGGCACACGCTGGGAACAGGCTGGGCACACGTGGGGCACTCGTGGGGCACAGGCGGGGCACACACAGGGTACACGCAGGGCACACGCTGGGAACAGGCTGGGCACACGTGGGGCACAGGCCAGGAACACGCGGGGCACTTGTGGGACACAGGCGGGGCACACACAGGGTACACGTGGGGCACAGGCCGGGCACACGCAGGGCACTCACGGGCACAGGCCGGGCACTCGGGGCACAGTCTGGGCACACGCAGGGCATAGGTGGGGCACACACAGGGTACACGCAGGGCACAGGCCAGGCACTCGCGGGGTACAGACGGGGCACACACAGGGCACATGCGGGGCACAGGCAGGACACATGCGGGGCACTTGTGGGGCACAGGCAGGGCACTCACGCACAGACCGGGCACTCGTGGGGCACAGGCGGGGCACACACAGGGTACATGTGGGGCACACGCTGGGAACAGGCTGGGCACATGTGGGGCACAGGCCGGGCACACGCGGGGCACTTGTGGGGCACAGGCGGGGCACACACAGGGTACACGCAGGGCACACGCTGGGAACAGGCTGGGCACACGGGCACAGGCCGGGCACACGCGGGGCACTGGGGCACAGGCGGGGCACACACAGGGTACATGCAGGGCACACGCTGGGAACAGGCTGGGCACATGTGGGGCACAGGCCGGGCACACGCGGGGCACTCGTGGGGCACAGGCGGGGCACACACAGGGTACATGTGGGGCACACGCTGGGAACAGGCTGGGCACACGTGGGGCACAGGCCGGGCACACGCGGGGCACTCGTGGGGCACAGGCGGGGCACACACAGGGTACATGTGGGGCACAGGCCGGGCACATGCGGGGCACAGGCCGGGCACACGCAGGGCACAGGTGGGGCACACACAGGGTACACGCAGGGCACACGCGGGGCACTCGTGGGGCACAGGCGGGGCACTCACGGGACACTCACGGGACACTCGCGGGGCACACGCAGGGCACATCGGCCCGGCCGCCTGGCGGTCCCAGCGTTGTCACCCAAGCTGCCGAGTCGGGAACAGGGGCCTCCCCTCCCTGGGCTCTTCTCTCTGTGGAGACAGCAAATGCTTAGATACTGATCCTCCATCTCAAGACAAAATAGCCGTTGGACACGTGGATGGATAATTGAAATACTTTGATTACCACCTGAGTTTTTGTGAAATTTGTGGAAAATGCGAGCTCTTGCTTCCCTGAAAGCGCGGGGAGCCGCGGCCGGGTGCGCTGCAGGGCGGGTGTGACCGCGAGACCCTTTCAAGAGTGCAGACGGACCCCACTCTCCCGCCTCCTAAGCGGACGTCTGCGTCTTGTAGCTTCTGCGATGTCCTTTTCTCTGACGCGGGAGGACTCTGCGAGCACGCCAGAATCCCAGGGGCCAGAGCTCGTGCCCCGTCCCCATGCGGGGAAACCATTCTGCACTCTGCGGTCCCAGGAAGTGATGGCGAGGGGACTGGCCGGTGTCCACGGAGCCCTGGTGGCTTCCCGGGGACGTGGCCTGCAGGCTGTGATCTGAAACGTCACCTCATAGGTACTAGCCCTTCATGGCTGTTCAGGCGATTGGCCAATCAGTCCGCTGACCTTGGATCTCGGGGCTCTGACCCCAGGCGCCTGTCCCCCAGTGTCCCCCATCTCTGCGGTCGGGACATCCTGTGTCAGGCTCCCTGTCGGGCTGCGTGACCTCTTCAACATGCTTTTCCTCCTGCACCTGACAAACCAGCTCCGCTGTCCCTCCTTGACCTCCCGCGGGGTCAAGCCCACGTGGCTCTGTGGCGCCTTTGCAGGAGGGAGGAAAGTGCCCTGTTTGGGTCAGTGTCGGGCCCCCCTGCCAGCGACTGGGTGGTGGGTGGGCTCGCTGCTCCCCCGGCTCACAGACGTCAGGGTCGAACACTGCATTGTCGGCTTGGCGCTCCCAGCCCTCTGCAGACCCTGCCCCCCGCCCCCCCCCCCCGGCGGTCCTGGCCCTCCTGACACCTGCAGTGCAAGGCCCCCGGGCGTGGTGCCGGGCCCCCCAACCCCGTCTCACGCGCCTCTCCCTGGCCTGTATCGAAAGGGTTCTGGTGGCACGAACTGGCCGTGTGGCCTCATCCGTCCAATCCAACAAGGGGGTCTGGAGCCGCTGCGTGCGCTCGGCACTGGGTGTGGCCCCTGCCGTGTGCAGCCCGCCCCGGGCTGGGCTGGGGCCGCGGCTGCCCCCCAGGTCGCGCCGGACACGTGGGGAGTGGGAACCGGCCCTCAGGCAGGGAGAGCGGCTGCGGTGGCCCAGCCCTGGGGAGGCGGGTGAGCAGACGAGAGACTTGGAAACTTGAAGCCAGAACAGCAGGTGCTGGTTGGCCTGGGAGGCTGCTGTGCGGAAGCGGAGGGGTGGGGCGGGCGCAGGCCCTGGAGGGGAGGGAGGGGCGGGGCAGGGCAGGGGCGAGGTGGGGCGGGGGCGCCCCAGCGACAGTGGTGTGGGGTTAGCCAGTAAGCGTCTGGCTGTTGCTCCAGGCTCAGGTCACCATCTCAGGGCTTCATGAGGTGGAGCCCCGTGTCGGGCTTGGTGCTGACGGCGCGGCGCCTGCTTGGGCTCCTCTCCTCTCTCCGCCCCTCCCCGCTGGCGGGTTCTCTCTCTCTCTCTGTAAAGATAAATGAGCTTTGGAGAAATCACCGAAGCGGGTGCGGCAGTGCCTTCCTCTGCCCTGTCCCTTCGGAGGTCGTGAAGCGTTTTCCGCAGGTGTCGTTGCCGTGACACCTGCCCTCGGCCCAGCAGGCAGAGCCCCGCACCCCAGGGCCGAGGGAGGGGCTCCGTGGCCTCGTGGCCGACTTCATCCCCACAGAGCAGGCATCCCCGGCCTGACACAGCCGGCCACCACATCACGTGGCGCCCCTTCGTGTGCCTGGGGCTGGGAGCACTCGCCGTGGCAGCCCCGGCCCGCCTTTCATCGGGCGCCCGGCCGGTGCACACGCGGGGGCCCCCCCGCAGCCCCGCGTCTCCCGTGCGCAGGTGCCCGCGTTCCCCCAGACGAGAAGGACGGGGCAGCGAGTGTCACCTGGCCTCCTGTGACCACACACATGATCAGGTCGCGTGGAGCCAGGGTCATGGGGGCTCCAGGCAGGGGCAGCCCCACCCAGGACGGCGGCCCAGGGGTTCTCTGGTCCCCGGGGTCCTGAGAGATGAGGCCCGGCTGCGGAAGGGCCCTCCCTGCCTGAAGTCACGGGGCTGTGGGAGCGAGGCCCCAGGCCACGGTGGGCACTGACTGGGGCCGTGTCAGGCTCGTGGACGTGGAGAAGAGCCGGTGGCCCACTGCCTGGGTCAGCTGCCCGGGTCAGCAGGAGGAAGGGCCGAGGGATAGCGAGCGTGCACGAGCTGCACGGACCCGTCCAGAATGTTCTGGGCCTTGCCACTTCCAGGAGGAAATCCGCAGACTCAGCAGGGGCTGCAGCGCTTGCCGGTTGTCTGGGGGCTGCTGGGACAGGGTGGGGGTGGGGAGGGTGCATGTGCAGAGTCAGCCGACCCAGGGGGGCAGGGTGAGGGCGGGGTGGGCGTGGGCAGGGCCAGCGGGGCAGGGTGGGGGCGGGCGGGGGCGGGTGGGTGTGTGCAGTAGACCCCAGTGGCTGCCGTCCATGGGCCCTGCAGGCGCGGGAGGCGGCCACTCCTGGTTCAGACGCTCTGTCCGCGGCCCCTGGAAGCGTGAGGAAGGGGAGACCCCAGACGTCCGGGGCCGGGGAGCTTCAGGGCTCCGGGGAGGGACGGTGCAGGGCCAGCTCCCCAGCGCGGGTCTGAGCCCCAGAAATGAGCAGCAGGGGAGCCTCGTCTCTTGCTACGTCTCCTGTAGTCTGAGGATGGGCGTCTAACCAGATGGGGACGGAGGAGGGACGGGTCTTGTGTGGCAGCGTTTGCCCGAAGTGGGGACTGTGGGTTTCAGTGTGAGGCCCGCGGGGGGTGGCCAGCAGGCCGGTGGGGAGGGCGAGACCCCGTGCTCCGTGGCCGGGTCGGGCGGGGCGAACCTTCCCGGTGTGAGTCCCACGCAGGGCGCGGCCTGCAGGGGTGTGGGCGGAGAGGGGCCGAGCACCCGTCCCTCCAGCACCGCGTGGCCCGCTGGCCCGGGGGGTGCGACAACTGCGGTGACCCGTCATGACCGGTCCCCAGAGGGCGGCATCGCCGACGGGGCCTCGGGGGCCACCTGCTCGGCCGCATCTAAGGACGCTCCTGGCTCAGCGCCTCCTCCCGGGAGACAGGCCTGCACCCGCGTGGGGGGTTGTTCTCCGCGGTGTCCCGGCGTGAGCACGGCCTCGGTGACTGAGTGTCAGGTGTGGCCAGTAACTCCTGGTCCTCCTGCACACGCACGGCAGCTCCCTGCAGAGCCTGAGGAGGGACGTGCCCTTGTTGAGAACCCCCAGCTTCCCACCCCGGGTGGCCGCGTTCCTCAAGGCCAGGCGGGTGTCTACCTCCCCGGCTGTTAGAGCGGCGCGTTCTGGGCTCTTCCGGGTTCTGACCCTCCTGACGTGATGCACGTTGTTTAATAAATGTCAGCAGTGGGTGGCAGTACCCGCCGCCTGACTACAGGGGATGGAGGGGCTTGCTGTGTGGGCGGCCCCGCGGCAGGCCGCGTTGGGGGGGGCGCGGGGGCGGAGTGGGCATGTGTGAGGCAGGCACAGGGGCGGGTGTGGGGTGGGCACTGCGGTCCTCCTGGGGTGGGGACGACTGTGACTTTGTCAGAAGACAGGCCCTCCCACCTGAGGGGCTCCAGGGGCTCACGGGGCTGGAGTGTCCAATGGGCCGTGTCTCTGTGACGCCTGTTGGAGCCGCGGGTCTTTGGGTCCCGTGGTGCCCTCCGTGTGAGGCCCATTTCTCCGGCATCGCTGCCGTGTGCCGAGCCGAGGGTCCCCCACTTGCCTTTGACTGGCCCACGACCTCCATTCACGTCCCGGGCACGGGTCTGTGGGGAGAGGCCCTGAGCGGGGGGCCTCACGGGGCCAGAGTCCTGCACTGCAGTGGGCTCCCGCGAGGACACTGTAGCCGTCACCGCGGTCACTGACCTCCTTTTGGGGAGAGGGAGGTGCCATGCACAAACCCACATCAGAGAAGTGGGGAGCAGGACCGAGCCCCGGGCGCCCCAACACCATTATTAAAGCCCCAAGTTGTGGCGCCTCGCACAGGAGCCCACACACGAGGGAAGTGTCCTTGTCGGTGGCCCCACTTTGGGGAAGTAGCAAAGGCCACGTAGGACCTGGCTGTGGGCTTGTCCTGCGTGGCGCTCTCTGCAGCGCAGGGGTGGGGTGAGACGGTGGAGTACAGCCTCGGGTGGGGGGAGAGGGCACCACCTTGGTTCTGTCGCCATGAACCGCTCCGTGTGAATGAGCTACGACCACGTTTCTGTGGCCAGTGGTGGGAGGGAGCAGCCGAGAAGCAGGGTGCGTCCGGGTCCCACAGCTGAGGACCCAGGTTCCAGGAAGTTAATGCAGCCCCTCCCCCCCGCCCCACTTCCCGGGCAGCTGGAGGGGGCGTGTGCCAGGGTGTCAGCACTTCTGTTACCGTGACCCTCCTTCCAGGGGCGTGGAGACACACCGCTGCTGGCCGACGTCCCTTGTCTGGGACAGCAGGGCCACCACTGGAGATGGGGGCATTCTGTAGGCGGGGGAGCCTCAGGGCTTGGCGGAGTCTGCGGCACAGCTGGGACCACGGTAAACCCCAGCCACCTGAGCGAGCCTGGCGCGACCCAGAGTCCCGTGTGGCCTCGGGGCAGGGAACGCAGCCGGCTTCCCAGGGCCGCGGCCGTGTGGGTGCCGGGACCGGCGCCGGCCAGCACCCTGACCTCAGGCCCTCTGTGTCCCCGTGTGTCCCCGCGGCCCCCGGGGGGGCTCTGGCCGGAGGGGCGTTCAGCCCCTGTGGCCCGTTTCCCCGGCAGCTTTCTTCCGCTGCCACCGTCCGAGGCACTGAGAAGGAAGCGGTGTCCACCGCGCCCCAGCAGCACGACCACCGGGGAAGGAGCTGAGCCGCTTTCCTGCTCCGCGGCTGGTCTATTCTAAACTCTCGAAGCCGATGGCCCAGTCCGCTTTCTGATGTAGCCGTGATGGTTTAAGGAGATTCAGACATGATTCTCTACAGCAGGAAGAAGAAAAATAGAAGTGAATATATGGTAATGATGAATCCTTCAAGTTCTGTGTCTAAAATTGCTGCTAGCCCTGAGCTGCTGCCCGAGAATCCATGCCCCGTTGTGTGCTCCCGCCTAGCGCGCCTGTGGAGGAAGGGGCGGGGTGGCCGCTGCCTCGTCAGCGCAGCGGTGTGGCTCACGCTGTGTGTGCGAGGAGGCCGAGGCGGAGCCTGGCTGGGTGGGGGACAGTCGCCCGGGCGCCCACGGGGGGCCGTCACGGGCCCGCGGCTCCCCTTACAGAGGAAGGAGTCGCTCTGTGGGCGCAGCCTTCTCCCGCCAGGGGGTGGCCGTCCCTCCCCCGAGTCAGCCTGCAGGGGGCCTTGGTCAGACGTGGTCGGAGCGACATTACGCGTAGGTGAAAGCGGCCGTGCCCACGAATGACTGATCCCGCCCCTGCTCCACGTCCAGCGTGGCCCCTGGTGTCGCGGCTGAGCGGGGCGCGTGGCTCCAGATGGCCCTTGAGCTGCGGCCCGTGCAGACCACGACCGGAGAAAGCCCTTCCCTCCAGCCCTTTCTCCCTGGTGGGCCCAGTGGCCCTCGTTTCTAGAACTGTGCGTCCCTTCCGTTATCGGCACGTGTCCCGTCCTCCTACGTGGCATGGGTTCCTTGAGGACAGAGGCCACTGACGGTCCTCAGCGTTTGCTGTGGCCACCGCACTCCTGACTCAGGGCCCGTCTGTCGCCGTGGGCAGGAGCACGTGGCAGGTACGAGGGAGACGGGGCTGGGTCAGCAGGGCCACGTGGGCGGGGTCACTGCTCCACCCTGAGAATTCACAAGAGACGTCCCCCAAGTCGTGGGAGGCAGACGCCCGGCCGTGGGGCTGGTGCCACGTCTGCTGCCTTCGGGCATCTGATCAGTGCTCCCGATCGCATGTGCAGAGCAGCCCCTGGCCTGTTGAACGTGGGGCTCGGGGGTCCCCGGTGTAACCAGGCGCAGGGCCAAGGGGCCCGTGGCCAGCACACCGCACACAGAACGGTGAGAGGCGATCGCAGCCCTCTCTCTGGGGGCCCCCGGCCCTCTCTGTTGACTGCTTTCTGGCCAGGTGACCTGGGTCAACCCCTTCTCCCTTTGGGGCCTGCGTGGGTATCAGGGGGACCTGTGCCCTCAAAGCTTCTCCAGCTCTGATTGTGGCCCCTGCGCCTGTGGCCGGGGGCGCGTGGCCAGGTACCCCTGACGGCTGCCCCGCTGGCCCCCCCCCCCGGGCTCCGAGCATGGCCGGGCACACCTGTGCCCTTCCGGCCCCTCCCAAGCAGTGGCTGCGGCACGGCGGTGCCAGAGGATGGATTTGTGGCTATTAGTGGCATGTGCGCCCGTTTGTATGCAGAGACACTGCAGTTGGCCGGGGGGAGAATTCATTTTCTTTCATTTTTAATCAGACAGTCGGAGACTGACAGCACAGGGGCAGCCACACACACGGGTGCTGAGGACAGCGGCGTGGGCCCTGTGGGTCCCGTGGGTCCCCAGCGCTGCTCACCCACAGGGCGCCTGGTGGGAGTGGGGACGTTCCAGACTCCACGATGACCTCGGGTGACCTTGCAGCCTGGGAGCGCATCACACCCAGCTGGAGCGCGTCAGCCTCGGTGACTGTCATCTGCAGTCACCACCGCCCCTTTCTTTTAGCATCGTTTGGCGCCTCGAGCGGGGTTTATGGTTGTGCAGCCAGAGGGCTGAGTTTGGGTCATGATTGGGCCCCTTCACGAACTGGGAGACTTTGGGCAATGTCCTGGTTCTGGGTGATGGCTTCCTGGTGAACAGATAGTAGGGCCCTCGTCCTGAAGGCACAGGTCACATCCTATGAGGTGCGGATGGCGCCCAGGAGGACTTCACGTTCAGTAATCTCTCTCCTTCCTGTTCCCGAAAGCACTCACGTGTCAGCTGCTGTGCGGGCGGACGGGGTAGCTTCGCCCGCTGACCTGGGGCGCCCGACTCGGGCCGCCTTGGCGCGTGTCCCGCTCTGGGCATTTCTGTACACAGAAAGCGGACGCGGACCCGCCAGCCTCCTGGGCACTGACCCCATGGAGGTGGGCCAGGCTCTGCCACACGGACTAAGTGTCACTCGCTGCTGCGCCCTGTGGCCGCCCAGGAACCAGCCTTTGACCACTTCCATGCTGTGTCCCGACAAGGGGCAGGGAGGTGGAGCGACACTGGCCGCGGGCGGGGGGGGGGTCTGTATGGGGCACGTTCCTGAGCTCAGCAGCGGGCTGTGAGGGTCGTGCTCCCTGCTGGCCTGGAGGGTCGAGCCTGCCTTCAGCGGTCACACGACAGACCAGCTGGAGGATGTGGTGACCGGAGGGCGGTGGGGGCTCAGACACTGTGGGGGAAGGGACGTGGGGGGTCCCCTGTGCAGGTGCCTGGAGGGGGAGGCTCCTGACCCACCCACCTGGCCCGGCCGCCTGGCAAGCACCAACCAGGGAGGCACAGAGCAGAACGGAGCCCTGTGACCTGGCTCTGCCACCTGCCAGGCTCCAGGGCGAGTCGGTGAGCTCTGCTTCAGCCTTCTCATCTGTGAAATGGGTGAATGAGGTGAACTGGTTTGTCGGCTGTTGAGCAGCAGAGAGAGACTGTTTTCCTGTGGACTGAGGCCCACGGGGGAAGACCTGGATCACTGCTGGCCGGTGGCCCCTGTGTGTCACCTCCTGGTTTGCTGAGGAGGCTGCCCCCGTGCACCACGGGACGGTCCTCACCACGCCTGGTATCCAGGGGAAGGTATTACGTGAAACACACGCGCTGTGGACGGGCAGGAGCTGGCAGAGGAAAAGCCGCAGCAAGGTTGAGGGGTGGCGGGGCCCTGCACACCTCTCCGTCTGCCCCCGCCCAGGGACCCGCTCCCATCGCCAACGGAAACCACTCTCCGGAAAGGGCCGCCGCTGGTCACCCGAGCGGCTCCCCAGCTGGCGGAGCCTCCCAGCGCGGCGGGTGGGCAGGAGGTCGGGTGCTCTGGCCACAGACACCCCCGTGTCAGCGCTGTGCAGACAGACCGTCGGGAAACCAGGGAGCGACCCTTCCCGGCGCCCCCCCCCCCCAAGAGCAGCTCTGGGCCCCTGGCTTTGCTCTGAGCAGGAAGGGCAGCGTGTCCTGCCCGCGAGGACACAGAACGTGCCCCCCAGAGGAGCTTCTGCTCGGGGGCGCCTGAAAGGAGAGGTACGCGGACAGGTCACGGTGACTCCAAGCGACTGTGAGAGCCTCGGCCTGCCACCCCCAGTCCCAACCGGGGGGACGGGCGCCGGGCACTGAGCATCATCTCGCTTGAAGCTTCCAGCAGCCCGTGGGGCAAGGACCGTGTTCTCACGTTGGAGCAGGTGCGGCCGGGCCCTCAGCGGGTCTGCGGGGTCGCCCACCGGGAGGTCGCGGCGCTGACTGGGGTCTAGTCCGGGGGCCCGGCCGCCCGCCCCTGGGCATGCACTCCTGGTTCGGAGTGACATGGGCGTGTGTGCGTGGGCGAGCGCGTGTGCACGGGGGGGTGCGTGGGCGTATGTGGGGGTGTGCGTGGGCGAGCGCGTGTGCACTGGGGGTGTGTGCGTGGGCGTATGTGGGGGTGTGCGTGGGCGAGCGCGTGTGCACTGGGGGGGTGTGCGTAGGCGAGCTCGGGGGTGTGCGTGGGCGAGCGCGTGTGCACGGGGGGGGTGCGTGGGCGTATGTGGGGGTGTGCGTGGGCGAGCGCGTGTGCACTGGGGGGGTGTGCGTAGGCGAGCTCGTGTGCACTGGGGGGTGTGCGTGGGCGAGCGCGTGTGCACGTGGGGGCGTGCCGTGGGGCGGGGGTATGCACGTGGGGGCACGCTTGCTGAGTGTGGGCCGAGTGCTCTTCGCTGTGTCCGGAGCGCAGGACGCGGCAGGGTAAGGGGAGCTGGTAGGAGGGGGGCCCGGGACAGGCCGGGGGTCCTGTCACGCGGGGGTCGCTTGTGCGGGTGGACGTGAATTTAGCTTTTGAAGCTCAAGACGCCAGACGACACTACGGTGCAGTCAAGGGGAGGCTGACTTTAGTTTTGTGAGGACACCCGCACGTGGTCCGGGACCCGGGGAGCAGGCGCGTGCGGCCGGTGAAGAGAGCGCGTGGCGCGTGCCGCGGGGCTCCGGGTGGGGCGGCCGATAGCGGGGCTGAGAGCGGTGCGGCCGGGCCCCGGGTCCACGCCGGCCTCGACCCTGCGGCTGTGCCTGGGATCGGCTTGGCCTTGGGCTTCCGCTCCGTGTTCGGTGAGTTCGAGTTAAAGCGGTGACCTCGGCTCCTGGCTGATCGCCAGAGGCCTGAGGCCAAACACGGAAGGAAGACGGCCTGACTTATGTCCACCTTTGTTTTGTTAAAACACCTTAAGCACAAAAGCTGTGCATTTTCACGTAACAGCGGGAGGAGTTTGGGGCTCGCGGGCGCCCGCGAGGCCACGCCCCCCGCGAGGCCACGCCCCCGCGAGGTCACGCCCTCCCGCGAGGCCACGCCCTCCCCACGAGGCCGCAGGCGCACCTTCCACGCGCCCGCGCTTCCGGCCGCTGTTGTTGCGTTACTAGTGTGCGGGCGGTGAGGACGCTTACGGAACCGACCGTGTGCACGCCCGGCGCGCTGTCAGGACGCGGTTCGGGTTGTGCGCCCCGCCCGCCCCCGCCCTCGGGCGTCCCTCGCCCCGCGCTGCGGCTGTGCGTGAGTATTTCCGATCCGACAGGGAGGGGAGATCCCGCGGCCTTGGGCCTTCGTGTCGCGCCGACCTCGCAGAACGCCCTCCGGGCCCGCCCGTCCGTCAGGGGCTGACGAATGTGCCAGCAGGCGCGCGGGCACGCCTCCTCCGCGCAGCCCTCGCGTTGTGACCTCTGGCGCTTTGAGGGCAGGGGAGCCGACGCCCCCTCGAGGTCCTGACCTCAGTGCCGCGGCTTGAACAGATGCCCAGAGCTGGGGTTGCTGGACTGCCTGGTGTTTCCGGCCTTAACGGTTTAGGAGCGCCGTGGTCTTTTCCAGAAGAGAGCGGCCGCGCCGGTGCGCCCCACCAGCGGTGCTCGAGGGTTCCCTGCCTCCGCGTCGTCGCCGGCACCCGGCGCCCTTTCTGCCCTCTGACGAGGGCCCTGCCGGGCGGTGAGGTGACCCACCGTGGTCTTCAGGGGCACGTCTCCGGTGATGGGTGACGTCGAGCACCTCTTCCTGCCTCTTGAACATGTGTGTGTCCTCTTGGGACGTCTGTATTCAGATACTTGGCTGGTTTTTAGGTCAGCTTATGTGTTTGTTTTTTTCTTAATATTTATTTATTGAGAGAGGGAGCGGGGGAACCCTAAGCAGGCCCTGAGCCGCCCGCGCAGAGCCCGATGCGGGTCTTGAACTCACAAACCGTGAGACCATGACCTGAACCGAAACCAAGAGGCTGATGCTTAACTGACGGAGTCCCCCCCCCCCCAGGCGCCCCTGTTTTTTGTTGTGTTTTGTATCGTTTTCTTGTTTGGTTGTTTGTTTGCTATTGAGCTCTGTGAGTTGCTCATGTATTGTGAATGTTTGTCCCTCATCATATCTGGTTTCACATATACTCTCCTGTTCTGTATGTCGGGAAGCTTTATAGTGTGATGTGATACCATTTGTTTATTTTTGCTTTTGTTGCCTATGTGTTTGGGGTCAATCAAAAAAAAAAATTGTTGCCAAAACCAACATCAAAGATCCTCTCTATGTTTTCTTCTAGGATTTTTACAATTTTACGTTTTCTATTTAAATCTTTCATTCATTTCAACTTAATTTTTGTGAGTGCTGTAAGATTCTAATTTCATTCTTTTGCATGTGAATACCCAGGTTTCCCAACACCGTTCATTGAAAAGACTATCTTTCCCCCTTATGTATTTTTGGAGACTGTCAAAGGTTAGTTGACCGTATACATTTGGGTTAATTTCTGTTCCAACGTTCTGTGTGTCTTTTTTCTTTCAATGCCATGATCATACTGTTTTGATCACTGTAGCTTTGTAATGTAATTGGAAACTAGGAAATGTGATGTCTCTGGCTCTGTTCTTCTTGCTCAACATTGCTTTGGCTATTCAAGGACTTTGAGATTGCATATGAATTTTAGGATTGTCTTTTCTATTTCTGTGAGACATGCCACTGTAATTTTTTAGAGGGAATCCACTGAATCTGATACTGTCTTGAGTAGTAGATGCATTTTCACAGTATGAATTCTTTCAGTTCAGGAACACTTTCCATTTATCTGTGTCTTCTTCGATTTCTTTCATCCATGATTTATATACTGGTGTATAAAATGTATACATTTTCTGTGTACTGTGTTCCTATCACGTTGGTTAAACTCATTCCTAAGCATTTCATTCTTTTCGATGATTGTTTTCCTAGTTTCTTTTTCAGATAAAAAGAAATGCAGCTGATTTTTGTGTGTTGATTTTGTATTCTGCAGCTTCACAGACTTTGCTTATCAGTTCTTACAGGTGTTAGGTGGAGTCTTTCGGGGTTTTGTGTACAATATCATGTCATCTGCGGACACGGACCATTTTACCTCTTCTTTTCCAGTTCCGATGCCTTTTATTTCTTTTTCTTGCCTGATTGCTGTGATAGGACTTCCAGTGCCGTGTTGCACAGAAGCCGTGACGGTGGGTACCGTGGTCTTGCTCCTGACCTTCGAGGAAACCCCTTTGCGCTTCTCCCACCGAGGATGATGTGAGCTGTGGGCTTGTCACGTGCCGCCTGTATTGTGTTCACATATGTTCCTTATGTACCTTATTGTTGAGTTTTATCACAAAAGGATGTTGAATTTTGTCAAATGGCTTTATCTGCTCTTGACATGATCTTGTGATTTTTACCTTTTATTCTGTTAATGCCATGTATCAAATTTATTGATTTGTGTGTGTTGAACCACCCTTGTGTCCCAGGGATAAATCCATTTGGTTGTGGTGTATGATCCTCTTAGTGTGTTATAGAATTTGATTTGCTGTTATTTTGTTGAGAATTTTTGCATCTGTATTTATCAGGGATAGTGGTCTATGATTTTCTTGTGGTGTCTTTATCTGGCTTTGGTATCAGGGCAGTGCTGGCTTCATAAAATGAGTTTGGGAATCTTTCCTCCTGTACATCTCTTTGGAAGAGTTTGAGAAGGATTGCAGTTGATTCTTTAAATGTTTGGTCGAATTCACCAGAGAAGACATTCGGTCCTGGGTTTTTCTTTGTGAATGGGTTTTAATTACTGATTCAGTCTCCTTGGCTGGTTCTTTGTGGGTCAGTCATGGTAGTTTGCATTTCTAGGAATTTGTCCATTTCTCCTAGTTGTTGGATTTGTTGGCATGTAATTGTTGACACTAGTCTCTTACGAGCTTTTGTATTTTGTGATTCAGTTGTACTGTCCCCTCTTTTGTTTGTAATTTTATGGACTTGAGTCCTCCCATTTTTTTTGTTGTTGTTGTTAGTGTAGATACAACAATTTGTTTATTTTTTCAGAAAAAAACCCCACCCAACTCTCACTTTCATGGATCTTTTTTTGTTGTTTTTCTGGTTTCTATTTCACAAATTTTCTCTAATCTTTCACAGTTTTTCTCTAATTTTTATTATTTCCTTCCTTCTGCTAAGTGCAGGGCGTTTTCTCTGGTGCACGTTGTCACCGAGAAAAGTAGGTTGACTTAACTCCAAGAATGGGCTGTATCTTTCCAGAGCTGGACAGAATTTTACAAGCATGCTCATCCCCAGTGGAATGACAATGCAATATATTCTTAGAGGTTGTTCTATTGCAGGTGCTCCAGGCAGAGTGGTGTATGATCTGTCACTCTGGATCATGGCCGGCTGACATTTGAGCCCAGTCCTTTAGCACACATACATTGGGCCCCAGGTGCTATGCCAAGTGCTGGGCGTATAAAGCAAGTAAGACATTGTCCTGCCCTGGAGGAGCTCACAGTTCAGTCTGCCCGTTCAGAGCTGCAAAGGGGAGATGTCGGTGATGGGTGTTCACAGCCAGGGTGCAGAATCTGGGTGTGAGGGAGGGAGCGGGGAGTGGAGGCCCAGGGCTGTGCTCCTTTGGCTGCTTGGGGCCGCCTGCAGCACAGGCAGTTTCCTGGAGCGTCAGGAAGGTTCTGATGCCTGGAGCACCTGTGCCCTGGCGATTAAGAGCAGATTCAGTGCGGTGCAGAGCCCTGACAGGAAAGGAGGGTCTGCAGACGTGTGTCAGGGGGCGGTGGGGACCAGAAGGAGCTGGAGCCCTGGGGGCAGGTGCCGCACAGGGCACTCTGCCTTCGTGATCGTCAGCCCGTGTCCTGCACCGCGTGGAGGGGGTGAATCCAAGTGACCTTAGCGCATCCATGTGTAAAAGCTGTTAACGCGCACTTCTTTTGAAATATGCAAGATGATGGGTGTGATTAAACCGAAGAGATTGAGGTGAGTTACTGCTTTATTCAAATTCTGGCTGCTGCGGTGGTCGCGGTGGCCGGGGGGACTGAAGGTGCTCGAACACCTGCCCGGGCGGAGGGCACGCTGTGGCCATGATGGACTGCAGCGCAGGGTCCCACGAAGCAGTCCTCCTGTGGAGATTGGACGGGGGCCTGGACAATTAAATGGCCTCTAACGACAGTGACAACTCTGAGCAACACAGGGAAGGTGCGGCTGGCGGGCCACCCGGCTGTCAGCTCTTCGAACCTCTGCCCCCGCGGACTGTGGTCGGAGTGCCCGACGGACCAGCCCTCAAAGGGGAGCTCTTCCACTCGACAGCCGTTTGCCACTTTGCAACATCGTGATCTTTAAACCTTCCTTCTTCCGTGTGAGACACGGCAGCTCCTCAGGGCTCAGTTCTCGGGGATCCATGCGGGGACCCGCTGTGAGGGACGGCCGGTCACAGAGGAGGGAGGGGACCCGGCCGGGGGTGGCCATCTGGTTCGTGGGGCCCTTGCTGTGTGATGTCCCTGAGCATGTGTCTCGGCTGGCGGCGGCGGGACAGGGACGGCAGGCCCACCTCGGGGACACTGGGCGCACTGTGGACACTGGGGCTCTCGTCTGTCCCACCCTCTCGGCGTCCCTGTGGCGAGTGACTCAGCGCCTGTGCCTCCGTCTCCCCATACAGAGATGCTGGTATCTACCCAGAGACCCATGTCCTCAGGCTGCTGAGATTTAGGAGAAGAGCAGGGGGCCCAGCTCTGTGGAACCCGAAGAGGTGACAGCTGCCCTCCCCGTTGTTCCCGGGACAGGACCGCGGGGGCTCTCACCCCTGCCCCCCCACCACCCTGGGGCCTGCGGAGGGGGGGAGGTGAGGCTTCCCCGTGGTGGGGCCGTCTGTGCAGTGGATGGGGTTCCTACCCATCGCACAGGGACACGAGCCAGCAGGTGGCCCACCCTGGGAGCAGCCGTGTCTCAGCGCCCGGTGTGCAGCATGTGCCTGGCCCTGCTTCAGGCTGGGGGCCCTGAAAACACAGCCGTGAAGCCACAGGGCCTGGCCCTGATCGCACCCCCACGCGCTCCCAGCTCTGCCCAGACACGGGCATCGTCCCTGGGACCTCAGGCTCTGCTGACAGACTGTGTCCACCGGGCGCTGGGTGGGGTTCCCCGGACTTGTGACCTTCTTGCCGGCTTCTGCGTTCATCTCTTCCTTCCCGTTTTCTCAAGAGTCTGCTAGGCCGGCTTGCCTGGAGGTCCCCATCCTGGAGTCCGGCCGGGCCAGCCGGTCCCCCTTGCCCCCCGCACTTCCTTGCGGTGGGCCGCCGTCCACGCATCCCGCCGTGCTCCTTGGCTGCAAGTTCCCACTTGCCCTGCTGCATTTGGACTTGAGCCTGCTTTTCTCCTGATGCCCGTGTTCTCCGGCTTTACCCCTGAGTGAGAAATCTGTTTTTGTCTGGGAGGTTTACTGTTCAGCTCTGGTTTTTCATCGACACCGGATGAGAGACCCGGACTGGTGAAGGGCGTTTAATCCCAACTAGAATTAAAGGAGAGGTGAAATAGCAAGGGTGTTAGGAGAGGTGACAGATGCTGATTGTCAGAGAGGCAGGTGACATCATCTGGGGAGGCCTGGGAAGACACGGGGCGCGAACAGGGGTTCCACTGTGGTACCCCGAGATGTGGCAGCAGCCCGGAGAGGGGTGCCGGGGCTCTCGACACGGGGCGCAGGAAGGGAGGCATTAACTCAGCAGCTGTTTAGGGCTCCCCGGAAAAAGCAGGACCCGCCAGGGGACCGATGCAGCAGTGAGGGGCAGCTGCTTTAGCCTGCGCGGGCCGATTTGTGGAATTAAAGGGGAAATGAAGCATCCCTTCCAGGGGAGGCCGTGTGCGGTGGAGGCGCGTGCAGCGGGTGAGGACCGCACGTCCGGGGCAGACCCGTGCAGCCAACCCCGGGTCTTCTCTCTGGGAAGACTCTCACCTCTACCTATTTTCTAGTTATAAAAAGATGCGTTGGGACCCGGTCTCCATCAGTGAGGACTTCCTCCTGCCTCCCCCGCCATCTGCCCCACACTGGTGATAACTGATGTTGGTGAGCACGGCCAAGGTTTGGAAGAAGCAAAGAAATTAAGTTCAATAAAACGTCAGCTTTACGTACGCTCATCTGCTTTGTGACCCACTGAAACGGGGATTTGCGCGGCGGCTGGGTTAACCCCCTTCGGGCCATCCGACGGACCGGGCGCCCTCGCCCTCACCGTGCCCGCCACCACTGTTTGCCGAGCCCCCTTTCAGGGTCACAACCACAGAGCGAGACCCCGAGTAATGTACGCTGTTCTCAGGCGTGAATCAGTGCCTTTACCCCTCTTGTTCCTTCCATGAGGAAGACAGAGGATTCTAGTTTATCTGTTTCCTTCTGTGTGTAAACTAAGTTTTCTCTTGTTAGAAAAGAAAGGGAATTCTAACCCGGTGCCTTGCAAGCAGCCACAGATGGAGCCTGAGCGCGGAGCAAGGAGGGGAGCAGAGGTCCTCTGACCTCGGGCCACAGATGAGGCTGCTGTCCACTTAAACTGCCAACAACAGTAAATTAAGCTATTGTGCTTGCAGCACATTGGGAATGGCCCCGGGCAGGACCGAAGGGTCCATCACAAGAAAGGCACTTAGTCCGTCACTCCTGTCGCTTGTCCTGGGCAAGGGGACCTGTGGCCGGCTCTTTCCCGTGGCCTGTCATGTTCTGGCCTCCCCTCCAGCACACTGGGCACCGGGAAGGCGCCCCGAGGTGCCGACAGCTCGGTCGTGTGACAGGGGGTGGGGGCCAGGGTCGTAAAGTCAAGGGGATGGCCTTTTAAGAAACAACCTTGAGGTTTCTTAACGGACGGCCTGCGTACAGCAAGAGGTGGGCTAAATTGCAAGACACGTTCATGAGGGTTGATATTATTTTCCTTGTGATTCGAGGTCAGATTGTCTGGGACCCTGTGTCCACACAGGGCAGGAATGACGCAGCGTGTAGAATAGAAATTGTGCCGCGTGGCGACCCAGACGTGCGTGAGGCTCAGGTGGTTAAATACGCTGCACTTACACCGATGCCTCAAGTACGCTGAGGTCGCCCGGAGAACGCTGCTCCTTCCCCAGCACTTAACCGCGTCTTCCGTGCTCCCTCCCCACTTCTCTTTCTTTGTCTTCTTTCCTCTATCGTCTGTTGTCATCCGTGTGCCCCATGTGGGTGTTCCCGGTGGCTTATGAAGTAAGTGGTCATACACAGCAGGGTAACTGGGGGTGAGGGAGTAGGAGCCCCAGGCCCTGCGGTGAGTATGCCTGCCTTCGCGTGCGCTGAGAGGGGAGGCATCTGGGGGTTTCTGGGGACGATTCCCTTTCGTGACCTGTTACCAGTACCTCCTTCTCTTCCCCCCATGATACCTGTAACCAGTCTCTCCCTTTACTCACCAGGATGTTTGATAAAGGAATGGACCCAACAGCAGGGCGCTACCCTCAGTTGTATCTCAGGCTTGACTTGGTCACAGGAGCAGAATCTCTGCACCTGGGCCTTTGTGTTGAAAGGACTGGGGGCTCCTGGTGCATGCGGGCCGCCCCCCCCACCCCGCAGCACAGCCTGCCCCCCACGGGCCGGCCCCGCACCCACGGCACAGCCTGCCCCCACGGCCGCCGTGCACGCCCGCCCACTGCCAGCCAGCTCGGGGGCACTCTGAGCTGGCGGGCAGACACTCAGCCCGGGCCGCGGCCCCTCCACCCTGGCTCGCGCACCCCTCCCCGCCAGCCTGGAGGAGGGCTGAGAGCGGTGCTCACTCGGTCCACCTGCTCCAGGCCACGTACCTGGGCCAGGCCTCCTCCGGGGCCTGCGCGTGGCTGGGGCTGGTGCTCCGCGTTCTCACCGCGTGTCCTCTGGCTGAGGGCCTGCTTGTTCAGAGGGATAGTGATGTGCGTTTATTTTTGCCGTTCAGGAAAGCGGGGTAGTCTCAGCACACTGCAGTGTAGGCAAGACATGAACACACAAAAACAGATCCGTTTGCAAAAAAATGAACTTACTCTCGGGACTAAATTCCAGTTCTTGGAACTAAACTCTTCCGGAATGGTCTTTGAGCAGCATGGAGACCGTCTCCCTGTTTCCCGAGGAAGAGAGATTGGGGGCAGATGGACGGTTTTCGTATTGATCCTCGTGAAGGGTTGTGGCTCTGACTCGGGCACAGGGCAGTGATGCCTGGGGACCCAGGGGCGAGTCCGTGGGGGGGTCCTCGAGTTCCGCCTCCCTGAAGGCAGGCGATGTTATAAACGTGCAGCGGATAATAGCTGTGTGAAGGGGCATTTTCCTGGTGTTATGTCGTAACCAGCACCACAGCTTCCTGCAGATGCCTTTCAGTTGTGGGAGGACGGACGGTGTCACCCCATTCAGTAGGGGAGGCACGTGGCTGACTCCCTGCCAGAGTTTGGATGGCAGAGAACCGAAGAATTCGGATAGGCTGAGGGGTCAAGGTGAAGATGCCGGGCTCCAGAGCCCCACACTGAAGGCCCTCCGCGTCCAGCCTCACCTCCACGTGTCCCTGGGACCGCTTCCCACCCCGCACTCAGCCAGCTGCGGCTGTACCCCAGGCTCTGCCCTGCTGACTCAGCCGCGTACACGCCTCTCCCCTCCACTTACCCTGTTTCCATGGCCTCGGGAGTGTCCCTGGGCATGAGCCCTTCCGTGGCCACGCGAGTGCCCAGGACTTCCCCTCTGGGTGTTCCTAGCCTGCACGTTGCTGCTTACATGTGGACATCTTAAATTAGTGTTCTTAAATCTAGTTTTTATATTTGCGTCCATATTTGCATCCATGTTTTCAGCGTACCGTCCTATCAGCTTTTGACAGCTGCAGAGCCATGTGGCCCCCGCCGCAGTCATCGCCCCCTAACGCCCTGTGCGTCCCTGGAGTCAGCCCTCTCCCACCCAGCCCTGTATGGCCCCTCATCGGATCTGCACCCCTGTGCCCTTCCAGAGTGTCACATGACTGGCATCCGTCTGTGGCCCCTCTTTCCGGCACCTTCAACTTAGCGTATCCATGTGATGCAGGTTATCGCTGCCTCACTGCTTGTCACTGCTGAGAAGTACCCAGTGGGTGAGTGCCTGGGGCTGCTGATGGATATTTAGGTTTTCCTGATTTGCGTGAGTGTGAACAAATGTGCTATGAGCGTCTCATACGGTTCTGTGTGATCACAGCCTGCGTTACTCACCTTGAAGGAAAATTCTAGGCCGTGGGGTAGATGTATGTTTAACTTTACGAGAAACTGCTAACCACCTTCCGAAGGCAGCTTGACCGTGGTCTGTCCCGCCAGCAGAGTCCCCGGTGACCTCCGTCCTTGGCTGCTCGCGTGTGATCTGTCATTGAAATCCAGCCACTGTGGTCTGTGCACAGGCCGTCCAAATGTGGTTTTGAGTTGCATTTCCCCGATGACTAATGACGTTGGCTGGCTTTTCATGTCCGTATTTTCCATCCATAAATCTTCTTTGCTGAAGCATCTGTTCACATTTTTGTCCATTAAAAAAATCAGGTTGAATGTTTTCTTATTTTTGAGTTTTGAGAGATCTTTGTATATTCTGGATGTGGGTTCTTTGTCAGATATTTCATTTGCAAATACTGGTTCTGAGTCTATGGCTTCCCCCATTTTTTTTAAAGTGTCTTCAACAGAGCAAAAAAAAAAATGTTTAATTTTGCTGATGTCTACTTTGTTAATTTTTGAATAGATCGTGTTTTTGGTATCATAGCTAAAACCCAACTGCCTAACCCTGGAGTCTGAAAGGCTTTCTCCTACTTTTAATTTAAAGCCTTTACAGGTCTACCTCCTCCACATGCCTGCAACTCACTTGAGTTCATTATCGTGCTGCGGGAAGTCTAGCAAGGCGTCTGTTACACGGTCGTCTCCATGAACAAGCGTTGTTTGTTGAAAAGGTGACCCTTTCCATCGCCTCCTCGACTCTGAATGACCGTCTGTTGGTGTGGGAGCCGCGGCCTTGCCGTGCGCTGCACTGGTCTGCGCCCCGTCCTGGAAACGACATCGCCCATGCCCGACTCCGTCGCTGGTTCTTGGAGTGTCTTTGTTTGATAGAAGCCTTTCCAAAGGCTTCTGGGGGTTTCCGGGTGGATAGTCCTATTCTGTGCAAAATGGGGACTGTGTTATTTCTTTTTTTTTTTTTAATATTTTTTTAAAAATGTTTTTATTTATTTCTAGGAGAGAGAGAGAGACAGCGTGAGCAGGGGAGGGTCAAAGAGAGAGGGAGTCACAGACTGAAACAGGCTCCAGGCTCTGAGCTGTCAGTCAGCACAGAGCCCGACGCGGGGCTCGAACCCACAAATCGTGAGATCATGACCTAAGCGAAAGTCGGATGCTTAACTGACTAAGCCACCTTAGGCGCCCCTGTGTTATTTCTTCCTTTCCATTCTCTGCCTTTTATTTCTGATCCTCACCTCGTTGCACTGGAGGCTGGGAGCCCCAGTTCAGTGTTGGAAAGAAGGGCTGGGGGGGTGGAGCGTGCTTGCCTGGTTCCTGACCCCAGGGGCTGAGGCCTTCGACCTGTGCCGTTAAGTGGAGATGTCACATCAAGTTGAGGAAGCTCCCTTCTCTTCCTGTTTGTCAGAGAGTTTTTATCATGCCTGAATATTGAGTTTTGTCAGATGCTTTTTCCGTGTCTGTAGGTACAATTATGGAGTTTTCTTCGATGGTCTCTCTGTGCGGAGTCTCACTGATTCTCAGATGTTGACCAGCTGCACTCGAGGATTAAGCCTTGTGGTCATGATGAGTTATCTTCTTTTCTTTTTACATTAAAAAAAAGTATTTATTTTGAGAAGGAGGAGGGGCAGAGAGAGAGAGCACACGTGAGCAGGGAGGGAGCAGAGAGAGCAGATCCCAAGCAGGATCCTCCCTGTCTGCGCAGAGCCCGACATGGGGCCCGATCCCAAGAACTACGTGGTCGTGACCTGAGCCCAAAACAAGAGTTGGACACTCAGCTGACGAAGTCACTCGGGTACCCTGGTCATGATTAGTGATCTTAAAAAAATACTACTTACTTTCTTCACTGAAGTTTGTGGAGGATTTCGTAACTGTGTTCATGAGTGGGGCGGGTCTGTGGGGCGGGTCTGTGTTTTCTCTTCCCGTAAGGTCGCTGGGCTGGCATCAGGGTCATGCAGGCGTGCCCGCTGCTTCTGTCGCAGGGCCCATGGTGCAGGGCAGATGTGGTAGAACGTGTGGCGGAATTTGCCGGGGAACGTGCTGGGTCTGCCTTGCTGGGGCGCCGAACCTGCCCCGTTCGCTTTGGAGGCCGTCCCTCCGTCCCGCAGCCGGACGAGCTCCCGCGGACCCGCTGCAGGCGCTCTCACTCCCTTTGCCGTCTGCCGTCTGCTCTTGAACCTTCCTGGCGGTCTGTACTTCACTTCAAATATTTATTTTTTCAGTCCTAGAACTTCCCTTTGGATCTCTTTTTTTGTATAGTTTCTCCTCCTCTGCGGAGACTTCTGCCTTCCCTCGTCTCCTGAGCGTCTGCCCGGCTTGGTCTCGTAACTCAAATCTCCGTGCTCTTCAGGGCGGCGTGTGGTTGTCTTCACTCCCGGAAGCTGGTCGTGTGTTCCTGATTGTCTGCTGCACGGGCTGCTGTGCAGTTGTCTCCTGGGTGGACTGAGCGTGGTGTTGGGAGGTGCTGAGTTGTGCTGAACTTAGGGGTTGTCAGCCCGGTAGCGTTTTGCTGCCCCCCCCCCCCAGGACATAAGGTGGCGTGGGCAGTGCTGGCATCCGGTGGACAGAGGCCAGGGCTGCTGCGGGCCTCCGCCAGGGCACGGGACAGCCGCCCCCCGTCCGGTGTTCAGGCCAAAATGCCAGCGGCGTGTAGGTTGAGAAGCCGTGTCTCAATCTTGCAGAGAACCGTCTCAGAGCGCAGGTTCGTCCCGGCCCCTGTGGGAAGGGATTTCGGGATCGGCTCAGTGCTCGGAGCCTTCCCTGTGCTTTGCTGGCTTCGTTCCCCGAGCCCGGCCGGGGGGGGGCCCGGGGCCTGCGCTGGCTCACACTCGCCCGGGGCTGCCTGGATCCCCTGGGCTCTCCCCCAGCCTCGACGGCCCCGGCTTCTAGTCTTAGATCTGTGGCCCCCGCCCTGCCCATGCACCGTGCTGTGGTTTCACACAACGTGGGTGCTTTTGGGGGGCAAAGTGTCAGGAGAAAACTAAGCCGGAGCCCCCCAGATTGCTTGGAACGCACGGGCCTGTCTTCTGGGTCCCCGTCAGGGAAGTGGTGGTTCCTGGGCGTGCTTGGACCCCATGGTACCGCCACAGCCTTGTGCCCGCGGGGGCTTCGCAGCAAGGCCGTGGGGTGCAGGTGGGAAGAAGAGAGGACCCCCTGGGGCCTCCCCCGCACCCTCTGGCTCTCGGGGCCCCTTTTGAAGAAAGGGGGTTCTCCCGGACTCATTCCGTGCTGCCCGCTGCGCGGCTCTGAGATGGCCTGGAAGCCAGGCGGAGACCGAGGAGGAGCAGCAGCAAGCTGGGCAGCACCTGGCCGTCAGGCTGGCCCTTCCCTCCCCGTCGTCCTGCTGTTGCGGGCGACCAGGGCCCTCAGGCGGCCGCTGCGCCCTGCCCAGAACTCTTAGCTGCCATCTGCGCAGGGGCGGCTGTGGGGTCCCCACTCCATCCTGCTGCCACCAGGGCCAATGTGTTTTCTGTCTTCAGGAGGAGAGAGGGAAGGGGAGGGGGAGCCTGGAGGGAAGTGGACTTTGTTCAGCAGCGGCGGACAGTGTAATTTCTCCTAACCCTTTGGAGAGCTGTGCTGGTTGGCGTGAGGCATCTTTCTGGGTTCCCCTCCGACGCTCTTCGGAAGAGGGCGGGTGGGGCGGGAGGTTGGCACGGACGGAGGACGGCGGCGCTCTCCTGGGGTCAGGGAGTCCGCGAGCTCGCGGCCTCGGCACCTGCCAGCCTCTCCCGCCGTCAGCGGTGGCCTTGCTTTCCGTCTCTGATCCTGGCTTCGCCCCTGCCCACTGGGCTGCATTAATTTGACCTACTGGTGTTACTTATTCTTCTCACAGCACCGCTGAAACATACAGGGAAGCAATCTTCGGGAGATTTTGAACTCTTTGCAGGCAGGAGCACGTCGAGACAGGGCATTATTATCACCGTAGTCTGGAGCACCCCTCTGCCAAGTACACAGAGAAATTATTAATCACCCCTTAACTTTGACATCACACAAGTATCGTTTTTGCAGTTGAGATCTGCAGATAATTAAAAAGCACCCTGCGTCATCCTCCCAATCGCCGCCTTCCCGCTTGATTATCACGGTGCCCTTGAACGCATCTTCACGGGTGCTTTGCCTGTGACAGCCGCCAGGACCAGCCGAGGAGCCTGAGCGGCGAATCTGCTCGGGGAGGGCTTGCGCCGTCGACAGGACTCGTTGGCAAGGTGTCCCGGGAAGCAGCACACACGGCCTGTCTCTGTCACTTGTTAGATGTGGTTTAATTAAGCAAAGAGGGTCACCGTGGGGAAGACCGGTCTGCCCAGGATTTGATTTGCGAGCTGGTTAAAATGTTTGGAAGCTCTTTTAAGAGACCAGGTGGTAAAAAGGAGGGGGGTCGTTCACCTGAGTGGCTACGTTCGGATCGGCCGAGACACACGAGGCTTTGTCGAGGGCGTTGCCGGGACGCGGGTACTCGTGACCTTCTGTGCTGGGTGTGGAGGGCTGCCCACAGCCGTGCCGGGTGGTGGCTGCCGGTCCAGCCGAGCCCCTGGCCCCCTGGGGACCCCCATGCTCCCACCTCCACCCCACCAGGCCCGCGGGGCCAGAATCCCTGGGGCAGGCAGAGAAGTCTGCTCACCCCCCACATTATTATTTTTAACTTTCTATGTTGATGTGATTGCAGACTCGCCTTGGCTGGAAGAAGTGGGGCGGGGACACCGGGCTCTCTCGTCAGCGCCCTCGTGCAGGGTCCTGCATGACCACGGCCAGTCTGCACCAGGGTGTGGGCGGCGGTGCAAACCCGGGGGTCGTTTGGGTTCGCCTGCTTTTCCTCACGTGTGGCTGTGTGTGTGTCGTTCTCTGCGCTGCCGCCTTGCGGTCCTGACCCTGAGCGGTGGCCTTGCTGTGTCCCCGCACTCAGAGCGAGGCAGGGATGTGGGGGGACTCCCTAAATCTTTGCCAAAGGACCGTTCAGCTCCCGCGGAAGAGACTGTAGAACTTTTGTGCCGAAAGTAGAGGGAGTGATGAGGAAGCCTTTGTCAAAATATACGCGGCACCGGAGGAATCCAGGCAGGCAAGGGCTCTGAGCAGCGTGTGCTGACGGTGTGGCCGCGGTGACTCTCTCTGGGGTGCGTCTGTCCGGCTGTAACACACATCTGGTGGGTCTGCCGTGAAGTCGTCACATTTGAGTGTCCGGAGCGTGTTCAGTGTGCACCCCCCGTGCCATAACCGGCCTGCTTCTGTCCGGGGCACGGAGGCTGGAGGACAGTGCCAGACGGGACCTCGTGGTGCTGGCGGGGTGGTCGAGACTCTAGGATGCGTTCTCTGACTGCCACACCCTGGGACACGAATGAGAGGCCGTGTGGTCGCCCAGCTTCCCGATGCTTGGGAAGACTGAGGTCTCCTGGATCCACGGCTGGGTCTGCACAGCCCCCGCGCTTCCGCCGGCGCTCCTGTCCATGGCGGGCCCTCTGCTGCCTCAGCGGGGTGGCACGGTGGTGGCATGGGGGTGGCATGGGAGCAGCGTGGTGGCAGCGGTCTGGTGGCTGCATGGCAGTGGAATGCAGCTGCGTGGTGGTGTGGTCATGGCACGGTCGCTGTACAGTCGCAGCGCAGAAGTAGCATGGAAGTTGTGTGGTGGTTCATGGATATCGTGTGGCAGGTGCGTGGTCGCTGCACCCTGCTCACTCGGTGGTTGCATCGCGGTGGGGTGCCGCAGTGTGGCATTTGGGGACAGCTGCCCTGTGCTGGAGCGAGCCGTGACCTGGAGCCAGACGGACGCAAGTTCACATCCTGGTCACACTGCTCATCCCCATACGGAAAACTCTCAGTGAGTCGGTTTCCTCCCTCCTGTTTCTTTCTTTCTTTTTTAATGTTTATTTACTTTTGAAGGAGAGAGAGAGAGAGAGAGACAGAGCGCGAGCAGGGGAGGGGCAGAGAGAGAGGGAGACACAGAATCAGAAGCAGCTCCAGGCTCTGAGCTGTCAGCACAGAGGCCGATGTGGAGCTCAAACTCATGGACCGTGAGATTGTGACCTGAGCTAAAATCAGACGCTTAACCGACCGAGCCCCCAGGGCGCCCCTGCCCCTGTTTGAACGGCAGTGTGCCCTCCTGGCCGAGGGGCACTAACTGGGGGAGTTTCCGAATGCACTTGGTTTCCAGTTGGAAGAGTCCCAGTCGCCCCTGTGCTGGTGCCCTTCAGTGAGGACTTAGGGTTCTTATGTCTTAGGCCCGAGGGACGGCGCAAGTGTCCCTGCAGGTGGCCTGTGTCTCGGGTGAGCTCGCTGCGGGGCGCAGGCCGCCTCAGGCACGCCTCCCCTGAGCGCCTTATGTCCCCACGGAGGCACCGCCCAGGGGCCAAGGCGTTTCTGCAGGCGGGGTGATTGCATCGCGCAGTTCTCCAGGCCCCTCCATTGGAAGGCTGGGACGGCCTAGGACCGAGTGACTGTCCGGGAGGCCAGCGCTCACCACGC
Organism: Hyaena hyaena; assembly: GCF_003009895.1. NCBI lineage: Eukaryota > Metazoa > Chordata > Mammalia > Carnivora > Hyaenidae > Hyaena > Hyaena hyaena. The sequence goes on along the minus strand of NW_024081246.1, from coordinate 578,316 downwards.
AGGGCGCCCCCTCCTTTCCTGGGACCAGTGGCCGCCGCAGCCTCGGTGCGGCCTGACGTGAGCCTCCCCACCTGCCTGTCCCTGGATGTCCCTCGGACCCTGCTGTGCAGCTCGTCGCCGATCCAGTACTGGTTCCAGGCGATTGAGCGGCTCAGACCTCTGTCCTCGCCCGGCGCGGGGTCTCCTTAAACAACGCGGCAGAGTGAGCAAGCGGGTGGAAGTCGAAAGATGAGTTTCCGCAGTCCAGGGATGGTCTGGGGGTGCACGGAGGCGCCCCCCTGGAATGGCGCTGTGATTGGGGTGCCTGGGTGCGCACTGGAGGGGGCTGGGCGCTGCCCCAGCTCTCGGGACGCAGCCGCCCCGGACTGGGTAGAAGACGGTTCAGTTGTGTGTATTTAAGACCATTGGGCCTGGTGGGTCCCACCTGTGAGGGCAGCCTGTGCCCCCAGGCCAGCCTTCACTGGGAGGGCCCTGAGCGGGTGTGCGACTTGGGTGCCCTAGGCTCTCGGTGCCTCTGCTCATCCCGCTAAAGCACCATTTGCTCATTGTCAACCCACAGAACTCTGAGCTATTAAGTCTCAGTCTTAAATGGAAACATCTAAGAAAATCTAGAATACATGACATAATAACATACGAGGAAACAATTTAGGAAAAAACTGAAAAACCCCAATAAGTCTCTTTGAGAGATTTAAGAGTATAACGCAGTCATAAAACATGAACGATTTGCTGTAAAAAAGGAATGATTATACCTCCAGCCCGCTCCTGGAAACCTGAAATGCACTCCCCCAAATAAAAAAAAAAAAAAAAAGATAAAGTTGGGGAAAATTTCTAGAAAGTAGAACAAAAGAGAGAAACTATAAAAGAAAAGGAAAGGAATTCACAGGATCAACACAGAAGATCGATATCCAGTGAACAGAAGTCTCAGAAAGTGAAAACGGAAAATGGAGTAGATTTCTGCAGAAACGGAAGGCGCGAAGCCCCTGAGTTGGAAGGGGGATCCAGGGGGCAGAGGACCCGCGAGGTGCTGAATGCAGGACCCGATGCGTGAGTGTAAAAAAGCGAAACACCAGACTTCACGACACTACAGAATCACCTAGAGGAAACCGATGACTCACCTGTGAAGACCTTAGAATCAGCTTGCGCCGGGCCTTGGAAAGCAGAGCGCGTGACCACGTTCTGGAGGCCAGCGGAGGTGCGGTGTCAGACCCGCGGTGACTCGTCGGGGTCCCGGGCCCCCTTCTGTAATGAACTTCACCATTGTGGTGAACACACACACAGGAAAGTGCAGGAAGGGAGCAGACCACAGAAGCGTATGTGTGGATGGACGCGCCCACACCCGCCTCCCGTGCACGGACCCCGGGGGCCTCTCTGCTGGGGCCTCCATTTACTGTCGCCAGTTACTGAAAACTATCAGCTGAGCATTCTTCTTTCAGGCATCACTGGGGGTGTGAAAAGGGGAGTGAACAGAGCACAGGGGAGCGACAGGGGACTGGGGGCTGATGCCACAGAGTGGGGCACATCTGCACCTGCCCACACACGAGCAGGCCGCTCGGAGTGTCTGGGAGAGGTGCTCCCGGGAGAGGTGCTCCCGGGGACGGAACGTGCCAGGAGATTTGGCAGTGAGCTTCCGTGGGGAGAACGTGAGGGCGCGGAGGGCAGGGAAGGGAGGAGCAGCCCGGGGGCCCGGCCCAGCAGCGGGTCTGAGGGTGGGGTCCTGTAAGGCACCAGCTGTGCACACCCCCCCTCCCCCCCGCGCCATTTGAAATGCCGGCTTGGCCCAGAGACAGGTCAGCAGAAAGGGGTGGCACTGAGTGAGGGGAAGAAGGAAAGCTCACGCGCGCGTGGCCCTGGGAGCCGTGTCCCATGAGCGGGAGGGGTCTGGCCCCACAGCCCTCGCTGCTTCCGTGGTAACGGTGCTCACAGGGCTGAGGGCAGATGAGAGTGGCCGTCGGCCTTCCATGCACCCAGGTGGGTCCAGGTGGCCCGGTGACAGGCCCCGCTGGGCTCTGCCCCTCGCGCTGGCCGACTGGGGACGGCCCAGTCAGGATGGCACAGGGGTCCTGAGCGGCTGCTCACGGATGCGGGCGCCTTTCCCTGCAGGGCTCAGGAAACAAAGATTGTGACTGCGCCATTTTACGCGGGGCTGGTGTGTTACTCTGATTAGCGATGCTAACTAATTCAGGTTAATTGGTTTTCAACTTTGTAGACTGGAGACAAAGCACAGGAGACTCAATTATGAGTAAAAATAGAATGGAATGTTATCAACCTTAACAAGGTGAAGTGTCAGTGTCAGCGCCAGAGGACGGGGTGAGGGGCGGACGGGGGCGCGGAAGTGCCACGCCGACACCTCCGTGAGCACGGGGGCGCGGGGAGCGCCGCAGTGGGGTCAGACGCAACGGAGAATGGAGCCTGAACGCCGCCACACCGCCCTGGGAGGGCCCTGGCGCGGGGCCGGTGCTGCCCGCCACAGCAGGGAGGCCCACCGAGTCCCCAGGAAACAGTGGCTTCCCCTTACCCAAGTGTGGAGGTGGCCACGGAGCAGCCGGAGCCACAGCCAGGGTGCCTGCCACCAAGGAGCGGGTTAGGGACGCGGAGGGTGGGCCAGGGGTCTCTCTGCCCCCTCTCTCGTCCCCTCCCTCCTCCTCCTCCCCTCCCTCCCCCTCCTCCCCTCTCTCCCCCTCCTCCCCTCTCTCCCCCTCCTCCCTCCCCCTCCTCCCCTCCCTCCTCACTCACACATCTTCCTCCTTTCCCCTTCCTTCCTCCCCTGCCCCTCTTCCCCCTTATATCCCTCCTCCCTACCCTCGCCCCCTCCTCCCCCTCCCCCCTCCCTTGCCTCCCCTCCTCCCCCTCCCCCTCCTCTTCTCCCCCTCCTCCTCTCCCACCCCTCCTCTATTTCTCTCATCAGCTTTCCTGTACCATTTTATATGTTAAACGTGTACACTTATTACTTGCATTGAAATAAAATATTTAAAGGTTTGCTAAGTAAGTAAACATTAGAAATTAGGAGTTTTTTGAGTACTTGAGGGGCAGTCTGTCACTAACAACTGCTAGCAGCTCACACCCAGTCCTTGGCTGCCTGTTAAAGCGGCCGCCGTGTGGGGGGCCTGCAGACGCTCCTAACTTGAGTCATGACGGCTACTGTCCGCCCTCGGACACGCTAACAGGCGTGGCCCCTTGAGAGGAGCCGCCCGTTCAGGCTCTTCACCTTCACGCTGCTCCCTTCCAGACCCCAGCAAGTAACCTGATTCGGTGCAGGTTAAGTGGCTGTTGTGCTGCCCCGAGAACGCGAACGGATGCAAGTGTTGGAAGTGGTGAGCGGGGACAGGAGGCGCGCCGGGCCGTAATGCTTGCAGCTCGCGTGAGCGAGTTACAAGGAAACACCGCCCTGGGGCCCTTGGAGAGAAGAAACGCAGATTCCCGTGTCACCAGGGGGCAGGCGGCTGGCCGTGGGGAAGCCGCCCGAGGGTTGGGGCCAGCTGGCAGCGGGAAGTATGGCTCCGGGCTCTGGGGACGGAGCCAGGGAGTCTTCAGGAAGAGGGGGCGTCGCAGGCTGGCACTGAAGGACAGGATGGGATCACCGGGGGCTAGCGGGATCACGTGGGGGCGGGGGGGCACGGAGACCCGCACCTGCAGGCCTGTCTGGAGGGGGGTGGCTGGGAGGGCAGGCCCTGCAGCCTCGGGCGGGGGTGAGAGCAGGCGTGAGGAAGAGGAGGGCGCGTGTCTGGGAAAGCCCGCTTCTCTGGGCTGAGCTGTAACGGAGCACGTGTGACTGTACGTAAGAAGGCCGAACTAGGAACGGGCGTGGGGACGTGCCCAGCGTCATGCCGTGCGGGCGGCTGGGCATGGGGACTCGTGCTGTAAAGCCCTGTCCTCCCTGCCGACCAGTCCCTGAGCCCAAGCACTGCGTGGGGCGCCGGTGGAGTTGTGTGGCCATCATTTTAGTGGCACAGAAGGTATCTTTAGTCTTAAATTTTTTTAACGTTTATTCATTTTTGAGAAACCGAGACAGAGTGCGAGCGAGGGAGGGGCAGACAGAGGGAGGCACAGAGTCCGAAGCAGCTCCAGGCTCTGAGCTGTCAGTGCAGAGCCTGACGTGGGGCTCGACCCCCCAAACCACGAGATCATGACCTGAGCTGAAGTCGGACACTCAACCGACTGAGCCACCCAGGGGCCCTGAGGTACTTAGTCTTTAAAAACTGAAGAGGTAGAAACTAACTGTAGAAAAGCCCTGTCTGGTCTGGCCGAGGCATCAGGACATTGGCGCCATCCCGGGGCCACGGCGCTGGGCAGTGCTGGTCTCAAAGGGGCTGCGTTGACGCTGTGGTGCCTGGGGCCCCTGCACCCCTAGGGTGGGACTCGGAATGGACCGTGCGTCTGAGCCGCCGGCCTCCCTGGCGCCATCTGCGAGTGACACGTGTCTAGGGTCTCGTGGGCCAGACTCCCACAGAACCCACGCCGGTTTCCCTGGCTGCCGTCTTCCTTCACGGAGGAGGGCCCCCCTCGGCTGGGACCCCACGGCTGAGGATGGTGGGCACGGGGCCACCCTGGCGACAGGTGTGAGCTTGCCGGACTCCTCGGCATCACTGCTTTTCCTGGATCGTGCTGTTTATCCCTCACAGTGACCATAGGAGCTGGGAGCTGCTGCTGCTGATCACAGATGGCTCTGGGGCTGCCGGGGCCCCGCGGGGGGTGAGCAGGATCGGGACATGGCGGGGGTGCCCTCCAGAGCTGGAGTCGCTGCGGTCCTGCTCAGTCGTCAGTCCGAGGGTTCTTGGCTCTGCCAGTGAGAACAGCACCAACATTAGGCACAGGGAGGAAGGAGGCAGGAATAGGGAGCACGGTGGGAGGGAGCACATCGCCTGGGATTATTTCTTCAAGAACATGGAAGAGACGGACGCACCCTTCTTCATCCGGCTTGAAATGCCAGCCATCTGTGTGTCCTTCCGTCCGTCTGGGTTACAGACGCCAGGGGCACACGGCCGCGGGGTCCGGGAAGGCGTGTGTCCTGGGGAGGCAGCAGGGCCCCGGCGGCTCGCTCATCCGGGGTGTGGGCGGGGCCTGGCTCGCCCTGGGGGCCGGTGGTCCGCTGAGCCCGGGCGCGGGGCGGCCTTCGTTCGGTCGTGGACAGTGCGGGTCTGGGGGCAGGACGGCCGCTCCTCCCTCCTCCCTGCCGCCTGCAGGAGACGCGCCCCTCCCCCGCCCCCGAGAAAGCCCAGGTTTCTCAGCTGCAGAGGGAACAGGGGTGGGCTCGTCTCCCTCCAGCCCTGCAGTTCCGTTGTCCTGAGGTTCAGAGGACCCCACGGGCTCAGGAGGGGCGACCCCCACAGCTCAGAGACGCACTCCCCCCTCCCAGGCAGGCCGAGGGCTCCGGAGCATTGACCTTCCCTCCACAGGGCGATGAGGCAATTCCTATTCTGGGGACATTTTTCACAATAAATCCAAGGCAGGCTCTGAGAGATGGAAGTCCCCGGGCACAAGGTTATGGGCATCTTGACAGACTGGGGCAAAGTAAATCAGCAGAACGGATGACATTTTCCCAGATGGAAAGCAAGTGCAGGTCTGTCTCATCAGGAAGAGGAATGGAGCCTCCAGTGCACCAGGCTGCTCGCAGAGGGGAAGCTGCTGACGGGTGCCCTGGAGGGCAGAGGTGAAGGCCAATGGCCTAGGGTCCTTGAGGGGGCGGGAGCCGGGGAGGGTCCGCACACCCTGAGATCCTCCTTCATTTGCACCTCGTCTCACAGAGGCCGGGCCGGGGAGAACCCTCGGCCCAGAGCAGGTGTGAGCTCTGGGTGAGCATCACCTGGTGTGAGCAGGTGATGGTGATGGGGAGCTGGGCAGGTCAGGGGAGGGAGTGAGCCCCGGGGCGGGGGTCAGGGACCAACCCCGAGAGGCCTCCCCGAGTTCGTTCTGTGATGAGGAAGCGCTGATCACGCGCCTGTCTCCGCCAGGAGCTGTCACGTGCCTGGTCCCGTTGGCCCCCCGCGAGCTCCGGGGGGGCCCCCATCATCCCCACCTTGTCTGGGTGTGGAGAGGCCACGCAGGCACCCACGGCTGCGCACGAGAACCGTGTTGCCCGGACTCCACGTGGCAGTGGACTCCAGAGTCTCCACTGCCCCCCTGAGCTCCCTGAGGGCAGGACATGCGGCTCAGTCACCGAGTCCTCCCTGTCCAGGTGAGTGACCACAGGGAGCATCCAGAAACATCTGGGTGAATGAATGAGCCCATGTCATCCAGGGGGCACCTTCCTGACAAAGGCCTCCGTTCACGGAGAGCCCGCTGCTCCCTTCGCGCCCCAGCTGCCCTGTGAGGTGTGGGGACACTGGGCTCCCGGGGACTGTCAGCGTGTTCCAGGTCACACCACTGATGGACTGGGAATTGAGCCCACGTGGCTCCAACCTCTGTCCTCGTGGGAGGCGTCGCGGGGCGAGTCCACGTGAAGGAGCCTGTCCTCAGCCAGCGTCAGGGGCATATCGGCGGGAGGCAGGGACCCTGGGGGAAGGCGGCGGCATGGAGGCTGCTCTGTTGGGGGAGGAGGCGCACGGGGGCCGTTCCCGGTGCCCAGGCCACCCTCCCCTCTCTGCGTAGAGAACCTAGCCCGGCCTGGGCGCTCTCAGACCAGCAGGAAGTATGGCAGTGATGCCGTGCCCATCCAGGTCTGCGTCACGGGTCCATCACGTCCCCCTGGAGGGGACCCCGGGGAACGGCACCACGTCCGGAGGAAGGGCTGGCATCCACAGCGGGGCAGCCGCTGTCAGCACCTCACACACGGGGAAGCCATGCCATACCGGCTGCCCGGGCCTCCATGGGCAACAGGGCGTCCTGTGCGCCCTGCCGAATTCCCGACCCCCAGGGTTTGGGGCAGCCAGGGCTTGTGTGACGCGGGGCGGTGTGTGACGGACGGCTCTGCCCTCCAGCCTGGGGCTGTGGCCCTGACCAGGGTGGCTGGCAGGGCAGGGTCTGGAGGGCCGCAGGCACAGAGCCGGGGCCGTGGCCACGGCGAGCAGTGCAGAACCGCGGCGAAGTCCGCGCGGCCTGCTGTGCTTCCAGGGGTGAGCGCAGGTGAGCAGGCATCCAGGATCCTGGGAGGAGAATGGGACACACACATCCTGCTGACGCCAGAGTCACCACAGGGGAAGCAGAGAGCGGGGGCGCCCAGTGACTTAGTCAGCTAGGCATCCAACTTGGGCTCAGGTCATGATCTCTCAGTTCGTGGATTCAAGCCCTGCATCGGGCTCTGTGCCGACAGCTCAGAGCCTGGAGCCTGCTTTGGATTCTGTCTCCCTTTCTGTCCCTAACCCACTCATGCTCGGTCTCTTTCTCTCTCTCAAAAATAAATAAACACATTAAAAAAAAAAAAAAAAGAGGGAGTCGGGCTTCCAGGTGCCATTTACCACGGGGCAGCACGGCCCAGCGAGTTAGAGGCTGTGAGACATGCCATTCGTGGCCCCGGGCTCCCGGAGCACGGGGAGCTCCCACGTCGGGCCGTCCGCCTCTGTTCTGTGCGCCTGTGAGCCCTCCCACCCCGGCCCCTTCCTGCACGGGGCCGGCTTTCCGCACCTTCCCTTCCCACAGCCGCCCGGCTCCGAGCCCGGAAGGGGGCATCCGTGGACATCCCCCATCTCGTCTGTCTTCCGATGTCAGCTCAAGGCCATAAATGTTATTTAATCTGATGCTCTATTTCTTACATGAACCTTTCTCTGGCACATCTTGAAAAATCTAAAAAAAAAAGGAAATTCTCCCTGTTTTTGGTAACTCCATCTGCCACCTTCTTCCATATACAGCCCATTTCCCTCCTGGTCAGACCTGCTGCCCATGGACACCCACCCCCCCTTTCCTGCGTGTGGCCCCACACGTGCTCCGCGGTGGCTCCAGTTGACTGTGGTGAGGGGCGGGGGCCAAGGGACCGGTCAGGACCCCACGCTGGCAGTGGGGGCTGAGGAGCTGGGAGAGGGGAGAATAGGGCACTTTTTCCTGTCATGTTTCTTTCCCCAGACACGTTTCTGCAAAGAACATGGAGGGACGTGATCTGAGCACCTCGAATGTGACAGAAACTGTACTGGAGACTTTAAACATTTTGTCTAATTTTCTTACCTTGGCGACTCCATAAGGTGGGTGTCTTACAGACACGTCTAAAGACGCAGAGGCTGGGAGAGCCCGGGTCACGTGGTCAGCAAGGTGGGGGGTGAAACTCTGAGTCCAGGTCACCTGTGTCCAGAGCCCGTGCTCCTCACTAAGTGGAACTTGGTTCACGACTCCATTCTTACTTAGGTGGCTTCTGGAAAGCTTCCCCTCGGTGCAGACCGTCTTTGTTTTGGGAACTGAAGACTGACCTCCTGAGTGCAAATAGCGCCCAGCTCTGACTCGACGCTGGGAAAGGGGCCCCAGTGTGTATGGGCGTGCATGTGTGCTGGTGTGTTTTTGTGTTGGCATGTGCTCATCGGCGTGTGTTTGTGTACATATGTGCTGGTGTGTGTTTGCATGTGTGCGCACACGTGTGCTGGTGTGTATGTGCGTCAGCATGTGTACACACATGCAGGCACGTGCACACACGTGAGCACACACGTGTGCTGCTGCGAGCATGTGAGCCGCGGGCTCACAGAGAAGAGGGAACCCCTGGTGCAGGCAGTCACCCCTGAATGTCAGCACCGTGTCTGTGACGTGAGTGGCCTGCCTCTAAAAGGACCAATTGGCCATCTTTTGTTGTGTCCCCCAGTGACACCAAACAAATGGAGCCGCGTGGCCTGCCGGGGGCTGGGCCCTGACTCCTGAGGAGGGAGCAGGTTCGGTGCAAACCAGGCCGTTTCTTTCTTTCTCTGCGCCTGCCGACCCAGCTGCAGACCGGCCGCTCCTTCCCGGGGCCGCGCTCTGACTGGCCCTTGCCGCGCTCACGCGTCCCTTTGCAGAGGTCCCTGACAGTGAGCTGGCGCACTGAGCTGTCAGAGGGCCCTGCTGGGGCTCTGACTGTGATTCCTCCTCGAGGCCACCTGAGGGGTCGGTGACCTCCCTTTACCGGGAAGGGAGCGGAGGCGTGGGTCCAGCAGCCCCTGGACTGGGGAGAAGTGGGCTTCCCGCCACCCATTTTCCACATCACCCTCCTCCGGGCCCCCGTCCACTCCTGGGAAGGCCATTTGAGAGCGGCGTGAGTGTTCAGTGGTGTGTGTGTGCGTGTGTGAGAGAGAGTGAGCGCACTCACTTGCCCTGTGGGAAGAAGGACAGCAGAGTGGAAAACACCATGTGATTTTGTTTACTGTGGTTCACAAACTGCGGTGATGCCCCAGGCAGGAAGAATGTACGTGTAAATGATCCGTTTTGAAGAAGCCATTTGATTTCACAGCCGGAGATGGGCTGTCACAAAGGTGGCTGTGCCAGGTGCTGGACCGGGTGGCTGTGTCAGCGAGGTGCATCTGGAAATGGACCAGGGCTCTGCCAGCAGCGGCCGGAGGTGAGGAAAGGCCTGAGTGGAGGATCCGAGCCGCTCCACTCCCACCGCACACGGGGCGTCACCGAGAGGGGGCTGGGGCCGTTCTCTAGAGGCCACCGTGGGTGGAGGACAGTTTTAACTTACAACTGAAGGAGAAGCTCAAACCTGTTGCACTGATAAGTCACATTTGCTAAGAAATTCTAGATGAGGGTTTCCTGGAGTGTTGGGTTTCCTGTTTGGGGGCACTGGCTCACTACCATGCCCTAGAGGCCCTGGGCGGCGGTTTGAGGTCAGGCTCCAGGCCATCGGTATTTGACCGTGAATGCAGCCTTCTCACCCTGAGCCAGGTAATTAACCCTCAGTGTCCTCATCTGTAACCTGGGGGAATGGGAGCTCCAGCGTATGCTGGAGGTTTTGAGGTTTAAATGAAATGAATCGATTCATGTAAGGCCCTTAATACTTGACATGTAACACATGCGCAGTAAATACTCGCTCCTTCTTGCTGCTGTTACTCATGTATCAATCGTTGGGTTCCCTGGTCTGTCGTTGGGTCCGTCGGTCAGTCGTTGGGTCCCCTGGTCTGTCGTTGGGTCCCCCGGTCTGTTGTTGGGTTCATTAGTCTGTCGTTGGGTCTGTCGGTCTGTCGTTGGGTCCGTCGGTCTGTCATTGGATCCGTTGGTCTGTCGTTGGGTCCCCTGGTCTGTCGTTGGGTCTGCTGGTCTGTTGGGTCTCCCGGTCTGTTGTTGTTGGGTCCATCAGTCTGTCGTTGGGTCCCCTGGTCTGTCGTTGGGTCCGTCGGTCTGTCATTGGGTCCCTGGTCTGTCATTGGGTCCCCCAGTCTGTCGTTGGGTCCGCTGGTCTGTAGTTGGGTCTCCTGGTCTGTTGTTGTTGGGTCCATCAGTCTGTCATTGGGTCCCCTGGTCTGTCGTTGGGTCCGTCGGTCTGTCATTGGGTCCCCTGGTCTGCTTTTGGTACGGTGGTGCCACTTGTGCTGTTACTAGGTGGGGAAGATGTCCCACGTCTAAGTCCTCTGGCGCTGACCTCACCAGAGGAGATTCACGCTACAGAGATGAAGAGGGAAATGAAGGACTCTGCCGACGGCACTCTCATGGGCACGTCCGCTAGCAGGGACATGGACCTCGCCATTTCCCTCACTGCAGCCAATGGCATGCTTTCGGCTGTAACTTTTTTCTCTCCTCTCCCTAAGAGACGGATTTCACACAACAGCCAAAAAAGGAAAGACAGTCACCAGCGAAAGGGAGAGAGGCTGAAATCTGAAAATTGTGCAGAGCCAAGCGTGTGGTCAGGAGCTCCCAATGATCTGATGAAATGTGTGCGTTTTGTGACCTTACTTGTGGTTTGTTTTGTGTTTGCCGCTGTCCCATTGACCGTCCTCTGCTGGACAGACACACAGGTTTGCCGTGCTGATGCCGTAAGGGCTGCGCCAAGCAGGCAGTTGAAGGGACCCCGGCTGAAGATTTGCTTCTACAAACAGCTTTCTTGAGCTATGGCTTGTGTGCCAGAGAGCTCAGCTGTTCTGTGTGCACCATTTAGTGAGTCGCAGTGTGCTCACCGCCTGGTGCACCCAGCCCCGCAGTCTACTTTCGGGGCTGTGCTGTCACCCTGAAGAGCAGCGTCTCTCTGACCATCCTGACCCGGCCCCAGCAATTGTGATCTGTGTTTTGTCTTTATATATTTGCCTTTTATTTTGGGGACACTTAATATAAATGAAGCCACACAGGGGTCTTGTGTTGTGGCTAGCTTCCTTTGCTGAGTATAACGCTCTCAGGGCCCATGCGTGTTGTTAAACACACCAGGATTTGGTGCTGTTTTACTACCAGGTGATAGTGCATCATAGGGACAGACTGTATCTTGTTCATGAGTTCACCACGTGGTGGGTACGGGAGCTGCTTCCAGTTTGGGGATATTGTGTATAATGTCGCCCATGTTTGTGTACAAGCTTGTGTGCGGATGCGTGACGGCATTTTTCCTGGGTATGGACTTAACATTTTCCTGGGTATTGTATGGAAACCAATTTGGCAATAAATTATGTTAAAAAAAATTTTTAATCTTTATTTTTGAGAGAGAGAGCAAGCAAGAGAGGGACAGAGACAGAGGGAGACACGGAATCTGAAACAGGCTCCAGGCTCTGAGCTGTCAGCACAGAGCCTGATGCCGGGCTCGAGCCCACAAACTGTGAGGTCATGACCTGAGCCGAAGTTGGACTTTTAACCAACTGGGCCCCCCGGGCGCCCCAGGGCATATACCTAGATGTGCAAGTGCCAGCCATGCAGTCACTCTCTGCCTAATACTTGAAGGAGCTGTGGGAGGGTGCGCAGAGGCGGCTGCTCCGGCTGTGCCCCCCCAGCCTGCGCGAGTGTCTAGTCCCGTCCCCTCGACCATGCTTGTTCTGCCCTGGTGTTGAGTGGCAGCTGTCCCGGGAGGGGAGCAGTGGGTTGGTCCACACTCCTCTGATGGCGGATGATGGTGAGGACCTCCTCATGTGCTCATTGGCCATTTGCAGATCTTCCTTGGTCAGATTTCTTTTTTTAAAGTTCCGGGAACTTGTGTGAAAAGGCCCTTCCCACCTGCTGTGGTGGCGTTTCCTGACTGTGAGCCGACAGAGGGCCGGCTCGTCTTCCACATGCGGCTCCTTGGTGGCCGCTGGGACGCCGCCGTCCCCACCCGGGGCTCCGCCTGGCAGCCGGAGAGGGTGGGGTGACCGCCGGACACTTCACCGTCCTTTAAGGTGAGGAAGGCCGCGGTGGGCTTGGACGTGTGTCTCCCTCCCACCTGGGCGCGTAGCGGTGATTCTCCCGCGTGCCGGCGCCGGCCTTCGCTCTCCCGTGGGCCTGCCCGGTAGCTGGGGTTCTCACCGATTTTGTGCAGGAGGAAACGGAAGCTGGTCCAAGATTGCTCGGCGACCCGGTGGCGGGCCCAGGGCCTGACCTGGGGCCTCCGCTCTGTCGCGGTGCGTGTCCAGAGGCCTCGTGAGAGCTCGTTCCTCCGGGTTCTGCCGCAGGCCCTGGCCTTCTGGTCTTCTTCCTTCTGGGCAGCCTCTCCTCACAGTAGCGTGCACACCACAGGACTCCCCACTCGGCCCATCTTTAAGCGCACGGTCTAGCAGCGTGAGCACGTTCACACCGCTGTGCAGCCGACATCCCCGTCCTGCACCCGACCCTCCGTCCTGCCGACTGAAGCTCCGTCCCCACCAAGCCCCTCCCCCAGCCCTGGCCGCCACCATCTGCTTTGTGCCTCCATGAATCTGACTCTCTGGGGGAGAACCATACAGCATTTGTCTTTTTGTGAAAGGTTATCTCCCTTCTGTACTGTCTTCAAGGTCCATCCATACCGGGGCAGGTGTCAGAATCCCCTTTCTTTCTATGCCTGAGTGATACTCCATCGTATGGACGGACCACATTTCCCTTATTCCTTTATTTCTGTAACGGACGCTTGGCTGCCTCTCCATTTCACTGCTGTTAGTAATGCTGCTGTGAACGCTGGTGTGCAAATATCTCTTGAGGAGCCTGCCCCCAGTCTTTGAAGGGCTCTTGCTGGACGGATGGTAGCTCTGTGTTTATTTTCTCAAGGAACTTCCATACTTTTCCACAGAGGCTGCACCACGTTACACGTCCACCTGCAGTGCACAGGGGAAGCAGACCTGGCATCCTTTTTAAGAGTGGGACTAACGAGGCGTACATTTCCAGTTACGAAATCAAGAAGTCACAGGGATAAAAAATACAGCGTAGGAAATACAGTCAATGCTGTTGTGGTAGCGCCGTGTGAGGACACACGCCGTGCTGGGCGCTGCGTGTGCAATTGTGCAGTCGCCGCACGTCCAGCTGGAACTAACATAGCACTGGGTCGGCCCTGTGAGACCCCCGCACCGGAGTGGACGCAGGCCCCGTCCCAGGGGGTCAGGGGCCCAGGATCCATAGCCCGACATCAGCCAGGGGCCCCGGGCTCCGCAGAAGCCCTCCCTGCCGGCGGTCGGTCCCCATGTTCCGGGATGGCGTGCAGTGTCACGCAGAATTCCGTGCCTCGCCGGCTCTGATCTGCTCACCGTGTAGAGCACAGTTTAGTCTGCATGCGGCTGATCCTGTAGACGCCTGCCCCGCGTCTGCCTCCCCCTTTCAACCCTGACACCACTGCACTTTTGTTCAGACTTAGGGCCGGCGGTGTGTTCACTGGCCCCGGGCGCTGGGGAAGCGCTGGGGCTTGGGGGACGAACAGCCCCAGGCGTGGGAGACGGCTAACCCGGGCTGGAACTGGAATCGCCGGGTCTGCTCTGGACACTGGTTCACAGCCCAGCACGAGGAGCTGGGAGCCCAGGGCAGCGCCAGCCAGTCCCCTTCCTGGGAAGGAGGCCCGTTAGAGCCGCCCCTGGGCCGTGAGGTCCTGACGCCCTGGCCAAGGACAGGTGTCTGGGGCTATGGTGTTATCTGTGTGTCTGGAGGGAAAGGAGGGTTAAGACACCTCCGCCTACTGAGGACCGGGTCCATCGGGATCATTTCTCCCCCACCCTCCCACCCGTGCAGTAAGGGCAGCCGGCACGTGCTAGCCAGTGGGTCCCCAGCCAGGCAGGTGCAGAGCTCCTGAGAGGGTGATACGCTGCCTTGCTCGCCTAATTTAAGGCTTAACCATCTCCGAGAAAGATGTAGAAGCCTGTGGGGCACAGCGGAGGATCTCACGGGTTGGGGGGTGTCTGGGGCACCACATGGGCTCTGCGTGCCCTTGATGCTGTGCGCAGAGGGCGTGGCTTAAAGAGGCAGACGTCCAATTGTCGTTTGATTGTTTTTCTGTTTTCCAGTTTACTGGTTTAATGAGTCCCCACGATACTCAGATCCAAGCTGGGTGCACATTTTGGATGGTTGACAAGGATCAGAACGTGTGTGCACCCCAGTGTTTCATCCTGACAGGCAGAGACACACGGGGTCGGCCCTCTGCCTCCTGCACCGCCTGGGGGCCTGGCCGCCCCGCTGCCGCCCTAACCCCCCGCCCCACGAGCAGCTCATTTGCTGAGGTGGGATTTCCCGTGTGGTGGAAACAGGAAAAATAAGAGATGTCAGGTGGGGGGAGGGAGAAAGGGGCTGTGTTTATCTTCAGGATTTCTAAGAGATGGGGTTTCCCCCAGAAGTCTCTGGTCCACAGAGACCCGGGGAGCAGACCACCCGTGTGCCCTGCGCAGGCCCCTCAATGCGGCCCAGCTCTGACCTTCTGCAGAGAGATCCCCTTTTCCCGTTACTGATTCTTTAATGGCATCTAATGATGACGTAAGGCGGCCGCTGGCTGGCCGCCTTGGCGCCATCCATCACTTGTTAAGGAGCAGAGGGACACGGGGACCCCACATCTCTGGAGCATCCTGCGCTGCCCCAGGACCCCTCCACCTGGGGCCCCCAGTCCTTCCGGCCCTGCCCCTTCTGCCCAGGGGTCCCTCTGGCCCCGCCCCCTCCGCCCCCAGTCCCCCACCATCCTTCCGGCCCTTCCCCCTCCTCTGCCTGCCCCCAACCCCCAACCCCCCACCCCCGTCCCTCCGCCCTGCCTCCTCCCTCCCTCTGTGCTGTGTCTCCCGTGTGCCCCGCCTGCAGGCCTGCGTCCCGGCCCCTCCCCCCGGACCTGGAGCACGCGTCTCACCCCCGTCCATCTAAATCCTACCTGTACTCTCAAGACACATCTCAAATATCATTTCAAATGTCAAATAACAGAGTGATCTTTAAAAAATATAAATCAGATCATGTCATTCTCGTGCTTAAAATCTTAAATGGTTCCGACTGCCCTTTCCGCAGAGCCGGAGGGCACCGCGCACCAGGCCCACAGCCCCTGCGCCGGCGCCCCCAGGCAGGCCTGGCTCGTCCAGACCCGGGGCCGGACACTTGCCACCTCTCGCCAGGCACATCTTCCCAGTGTCTGCCTGGCTGCCGTGTGTCAGCAGTCAGGTCCCAGTCCACGTGCACGGAACCTGGGGGAGCCCGGCCCCCGGTGCCCGCGCAGGGTAGCCGCTGTGGAGGGCGCACGGCGAAGGGCGGGCCTTGCAGAGGCAGTGAAGGGTGCAGGCGGTGAGAGCGGAGACCTTCCCAGGTGATGCCCAAGGGAATCGTGTGTTCTTGAAGGTGGGAAGGGGGCAGGTGGGTCAGTGAGGCAGCGTGAAGGGCTCACCCCGACTTGCTGGCTGGGAGGGCGCCACAGGGGAGGGCCGCCTGCCAGGGATGCAGGCGGATGCCTCGGAGGGGAGGCGGCCCTCAGCCCTGCAGCCCTGGCGGGGCTGGTGGGCCCGGGCAGCAGCCTGCCCACGCGGGGGCCTGCCTCTCGGTTCTGACCCACGCTCTCCAAGCTGCCTCATTGGTGGCAGTTGGTCAGAGCAGGAGCAAAGCCCAGGAGGGGCCTGTTTGTCCCTGACCACGCCCGTGACTCTGTTTCCTCTGAGGCCCTTCGCTCTGGAGTGCAGTGATCTGTTCCGCCCCCTTGTCTGTCTCTAGCGCTCCGCCCCCAGCTGACCCGTGAACTTGGCAGGCCTGCCCCTGCTCACCCCGTTGGCGTGGGGGTGGCGTGGTGGAGGGGAGACAGGAGGGGCTGGGGGGCTAGCAGCAGGTGCCAGCCAGAGGAGCACACGCCGATTTCACAGTATTTTATCTTTGTAATAAATCTGATTTGTTCCTGAATAAAGGTGTAATGCTTGTAACACCTCCTCAGGCCATCCGGAATGAATGAAATCACAAAAGCGTGCATGGTTTTGTCATTGAGCTATTCAGAGATGCCGCCCTCATCCAGAGGCCACTCTGTGAGCTGCCCTGTGGACAGAAGGGGGAGGGGGGGCGGACTCTGCAGCCGGAGCCCTGAGGCCGCTGGCCCATGTGCCAGCCCTTTCTCCCCTGGCGGCAGAAGCCCGCTGACCGCGTCCTGGACCCCTCGCCCCGTGCTCATCGGTGAGGTGCATGCAGGCGCCGGCCCAGGGCCCCGACTCGTGTTGGTGGTCTGAGCACTTCCCTTCCCCCGGGACTGCCACCCGCCAGCCCTGAGGCTGTCCGTGGCTCCAGGGGGGTGGACATGGCCTCCCTGGACTGGTGACTGTGGCCTGCCAGGGCGGTGTGGCCGGTGGTGTGTGGCCGCCTCCCGGGAGCCCCCTGCTGGCCCCCCTCCCACGCATTCTCTGTTCCCGGTGCCGCCTGAGCCGCCCGGGGACCGTGTCAGGGACGCAGGATGCGTGCTGCCTGGACGGCCTCCCCGGGGCTCCGGCTGCAGATGGGGTGGATTTAGGAGGGACGAGGCGATGCGGTGCGCCGAGCACAGCGCTCTTTCTTCCTGGGAAGGGGTTCCTGTCCGGTGAACAGCAGCAAATCAAAACCCAGTTCTGCAGAGGGACAGTTTTTGCCTTCCAAAAGGTGGAATTACAAAAGCTAGGGAACAGCGCGTGCTCCGAGGACAAACCCAAATAAAGCGGCTCTGCACGCGTGCGGGCTTATGTGCGCTCTGCACCGCGTGAGCACGCCCGACAAGGTGATTGCGGCCGAAAGCGCCCGTTTTGCTTGCCGACGCTTCCACGCCTGCCCCGGAGCTCCGCCAAGGTCGGCAGCTGTCCGCCTCTGCCCGGGCCGGTGGCTCCTTGCGTCCCCACGCAGCGGCAGGGCGCCCGAACCCGTGTCTGTGACCTTGCAGCCCACAGGCTTCCACCAGGGCGGGCGGGGTGGGGGTGCGGGCCTGGGGTGGGCCTGGCATCTGGCGGAGTGCAGACCCTCCCTTGTCTTCTCGCCAGAGACTCAGCCTGCTCTCCAATAAATCACAGCCCAGACAGCCGCCCACACGTGTGGGGCCTTATTTCCTCTCCGCCGTTGATAACAACAGACCATTGATTTCCTGTCCAAAGCTGGGTTCTCCAGTGAAATTAAAAGAGTCACGTCTTGAGGCAAATAATATTATAATCACACTCACCCCGCGTCTCCAGTGCAACCGACCGTTTTATGCTTCTGGTCTTCCTGGAACCCGGAGGGCCCTTTAGCTCCCCTCTGCCTCTGAGGGGTGAGCCTCAGGAGCCCTGTGCACGCCCCGCTCGCCCTCCCTCACCCCACCCGCACAACCTCTCTCTGACCGCAGGCCCTCCCTCTCTCACTGCACAGCCTGCCCTCTGATCTGCACCACCGCCCTCGCTCACCTGTAGACCCTCTCCCTGACCTCACTGCCTCCCGGTCTGACCTGCAAACCCCTCTCACCCGTGCAACCTCCCCTCACGTACAGCCTCTCCGACCTGCACACCCTCCTTACTCAGAAGAGGCGGCAGGAGCGCTGTGTGGGGACACTGGTGGATTTTACAGGTGAAGAGGTTCGATAAAAGTACGGAGTTTGGCCAGGCCTGGACCTTTGGATGCTGGGTGGAAGAGAAGGAAATAGGCTTGGTCTTCTTGTCCCAGCCCTTTGACCCCAGGACACACGCTGTCCTCCGTCCGTCCCACCTCCCCCTGGAGTGCACCCTCTAAACCTCTGCTTGGCCTTGGGATGGCGCCCGGCCTGCCTGGTCCCCGCCAGTGGGGGGAGTGAAGGCGTTGGTCACCCAGGAGCATCACCTCAGCCTCTGGGCTCCCTGGGCTCCCACAGACACAGGCCCTGAAGGAGACCTGACGGGTCCAGTAGGGGTGCAGGGGTGGGGGAGGCCGAGGGGCAGGCGGTGTGTCTGTGGGCGGGCCGGGGTGCTGCGGCTCTGGGGCATGGGCTTCCTCCCACCACCACCCGGACCACATGCTCTGCCTGCCTTCCCGGCACCTCTGTCATTAGGATCCTTGTGATTAGATGGCATCTGGGAGCCTGTGTCGTGGGCTCAGCCTGGTTCTCTGCTCATGTCTCCACGGGCCCTGGTGGGAAAACGGAGGGAGGTGCGGAAGGGTGGGGCTTGGGGGAGGGCGGAAGGCACTAGAAGCAAACTATTCCCACTGCTCAGTGTGGCAAAGGATGGCCCGTTGACAGTCGCTGCTGTCTAGCGATTTGTAAAAAATCCTGCAAGTCCCGTCCAAGGGCAAGGCTCGCGTCGCAGTCCCTGGTCTAACGGCGTCGGCTCCGCACTCCAGATCCCTGGGGGCCTGCGTGACTCTGGGCCAGCCTCGCACGGGCTGAGTCACAGCCGCGCCAGATCCACCGTCAGGGCCCGGCCCCCTCATCGGAGAGACGGGATTCCCGTAGAGCCAGCCGTTGTCTGCAGGAGGGCTTCCTGGGGAGCATGCTGTCACGACTCGGGTCGTGTCACAGCACGGTGTGCGAGGGGCGGACAGCGTCCCGGGGGCGCACGCGCAGGCTGCTGGTCTCAGGCGGGCGCTCGGTGTGGACAAAGGCATCATCCCTGGTGTTCCCGTGGGTCTTGAAGCTGTGAGGCAGAGACTCTGTACCTTAGAAAGTATCTTTAATGTAAAAAAAAAAAAAGATGTTTATTGGAGACATTTTGATTGTCCTGCTTATGTTTTCTGAAGGTTCCTATAAAGATTGAGAACGTGGGAATTCCTGATCTCGATGCCGGATGCGGTTGTTGCCTTGACGTGCTTGTGCTCACGCTTTACATTCGCGTAGACCCTTTACCCTTTACCCTCTCCTTTAACTCCCGCCCAAACAAGCTCTCCCGGCTTGTCCCCGTGAGTCACTGCCTCCCCGGTCCCCAGCCTCCCAGAGTGTCCCACCCTCCCTCCTTCCCTCCCTCCCCTCCTCCTCTCTTCCCCCCACCTCTCTCTTTCTGTCTTTCCTCTCTCTGTCTCTCTCCCTCCCCTCTCTCTGTCTCTCCCCTTCTTCTGTCTCTCCCTCCCCTCTCTCTGTCTCTCCCCTTCTTCTGTCTCTCCCTCCCCTCTCTCTGTCTCTCCCCACCATCTCTCTCTCTTTCTGCCTTTCCTCCCTCTCTCCCTCCCCTCTCTTTCTTTCTCTCTCTCTCCCCNCTGTCCCCCCCCCCCCCCATTCCTCTCTCAGGTTAGAAACACTTTACTCCCGGTTAGAGACACTTTACTCCCGCATGACCATAGATCTGTCTACACTTTGAACCAGTGACTTTGTGACTGTATTTTGCAATTTGTGTCCCATCTGCCCCTTAAATGGGCACGTGGTATGAACATGTGTCTCATTCATAGTTCCCCCAGTTAACTAACTTTCCCAACAATTTTTTTTCCTTTACCTAATAAATTCTTACATGGAGGTTACAATGTGCCAGGTACCCTATGAAGGGCTTTAAATATATTAACTTATTTAACCCCCACAAAGGACACATTAGGTAGATACTCTTACCCTCACTTCACTGACGAAGAAATTACAGCAAAGACAGGTGGCCTGTGCAGGGGCTGCGCCGGGGGAGCGGGATCTGGGCCAGGTGGCCAGGCAGCTCTGGGCACTTGGCCTCTGCACGCTGGCCCTCAGATCTGCGTGTTCTGTGCTAACCGCCCAGGCCTCTTTGGGCAATTTCTGGGTCTCTGTCCGTTCCAGCAGGCACTGTGTGTTTTAGCCCTACGGTGTCACCATTTATTTATGGAAGCTTTATTTCGACATGAAATGTCCTACGTGCATCCAAATTATTATTTTCTTAAAGGATTTCCTTGTCTTTTCTTGCTTTTCATTATTCTGCATAGAGTATTCAACTGGAGTTCTGCACGACCTTGCACCAAATTCGTACCTCAGTTTGGTGAGAACGCACATCTTCTTAACATTGATCTTCCCATATGGAACGTGCTGTCTTCATTCGTGGGTTCAAGTCCATTCTTACAGAAACCTGTCGGCCTGTGGCTTTAGTCATTGGGGGCTGACATAGCTTTTGTGAGGTTAATTTCTAGATACTCAATTTTATTGTTCTGAATAGGATTCCTTTTTCATGGTTGCTCTGTTAACACTAGCATGTAGGAAAACTATTGCTTTTTAGATTCATGTTAATGGAATTTTATAAATCTGTGTATTTTCTGATTCTTTCCTTTTTTTTCAGGTAGGCATGTTTGAATCATGTCAACTTTGCCCCGCCCTTCCTGATAGATAATTGATAGATGATAGGTAGATCCCTGCCCTTTTACTTATTTTGCTATGGAGTCGGGGGTCGAGGGGATGCGGGAGCAGTGAGCGCCTTGTCTTTTCCAGTGGGGACGCGCCTTGCAGTGGGACACCACCCTGATGTGCTGCAGGGCGCTCCCTGTCAGCTTTGTGGTCGGAGTAGATATTTTCAAAGTTTATTTATTTATTTTGAGGGGGAGAGAGAGACAGAAAGAGGGGGAAAGAGAGAGAGAGAGAGAGAGAGTCAGTCCCAAGAAGGCTCCATGCTGTCACTACCAAGCCCCACTTGGGTTCAAACTCCCATACTGAGAGATCATGACCTGCGCCAGAATCAAGAGCCAGATGCTTAACCAGCTGAGCCACCCAGGCGCCCCTCGAGTAGATTTTTTTTTTTTTTCGAGTAGATATTTTTAATCATGTTCAGAAAAGTATTTCTCAGTCTTAGTTCATTAAAAAGTTTTCGCAAATGTCTTTCCAGCATTTATCCTTGTGTGCCGTGCTCTCCTCCATTGGTTTCTGCATGTGGTGAGTACTTATGACGTGTACGGTGTTGCAGACTCCTGCCCTGGGCTTCAGTGTGTGTACAGCTGCCCAGTCTTTAATGCGCTGCTCCAGCATGTCACATGTCACTTTTGCATCTGTATTCATCAAGGACACCTGCCCGCAGTTTCCTTTCCAACCTATCCTGGCTTGGGCCTCCGGAACGCGTGCGCTCTGCGAAATGAGTTCCTGGGGTGCATGGCGCCTTCCTGTGCTCTCTGGAAACATCTGTCTGGCCTGGAAGTAATCTGCTCCGTGACCATCTGGAAGCCTAGCCTGTGAGCTGCCTGGGCCTGGGACCCCGCGAGAGATCATTCTTGAATAACATTTTCAATGTCATCTACAGCTTTTTGTCTATTGCTTATTGATTCAATTATGGGGCCCGTTTTCCTAGAGAAGAGAAAAGCACATATTGCCTAAATATCACCATCAAGAATGAAATGTATTTATTGATCTTCCCTAGATAAATCGAGGAAACTGGCACATTTATACCTTTACCTCGCTGTCTGTCTTCTGTGTGTTTTCTCCTTCTCACTGTCAAGAATTACACACGACAGGTTTGTTTCAGTCACACAGTTATGCAGATTTGCTTGATGACGCGGTTTTAATACTGCTTGCCAGTTGTTCTGACCCGACGTCCATTTTCTAGGGACTTTCCCTCCATTTCTTTGTTGATGACCCAGACTGCGCTCCTGGGGAAATGCAGGTGGGTGTGGCTTTGAAACCTTAGCCAGGTACTGAATTGGGGTCACAAAGTGTCCTCCTTTTAACGCTATGCCTCAGCATCGTTGTTCTCTAGCATTTGCCGCGGTGAAAGGAAAGGTGAGGCCTGACTGATACGGAAGCTTTAGCCACAAAATAAAAAACAGTTGCCTGGTTTGTGTCAGGTGCTGGAACCTTACTGTCAGTTTTAACTGGTGCATGCAGCGTCTGTCTGAGCGGCCCCATCTGTCTGTCTGGGTGGCCCCATCTGTGTCTGTCTGAGTGGCCCCATCTGTCTGTCTG
>NW_024081246.1:549949-555314 GCF_003009895.1 Hyaena hyaena | reverse complement strand
GCCCCATCTGTCTGTCTGTCTGAGCGGCCCCATCTGTCTCTCTGTCTGAGCGGCCCCATCTGTCTGTCTGTCTGAGCGGCCCCATCTGTCTGTCTGTCTGAGCGGCCCCATCTGTCTGTCTGTCTGAGCGCCCCATCTGTCTGTCTGAGCGCCCCATCTGTCTGTCTGTCTGAGTGGCCCCATCTGTCTGTCTGTCTGAATGGCCCCATCTGTCTGTCTGAGCGCCCCATCTGTCTGAGCGCCCCATCTGTCTCTCTGTCTGTCTGAGCGGCCTTCTCTGTCTGTCTGTCTGAGCGCCCCATCTGTCTGTCTGTCTGAGCGGCCCCATCTGTCTCTCTGTCTGAGTGGCCCCATCTGTCTGTCTGTCTGAGTGGCCCCATCTGTCTCTCTGTCTGGGTGGCCCCATCTGTCTGTCTGCTTCAAGGACACTTTCTTGCGGTGCGGCCCCCGCACCGTCTCTCCTGCGGGGCTCCTGTGTGTCCCCTGTGTCCGTCCTCCTTGGCACTTTGCTCTGCGCTCCTGCCTCGTGGGCCGACCTCCCACGCCTTCATCCCACGGCATCTCTTTGGTTTTTCTGCGGAGGAATTTGTGTCTGATGCTACTTCTGGACGCATTTCTTTTTTTTTTTCTTTTTTTTATGTGTTCATCACTGCTGTGAACGAGCGCCTTAAGTAAGCCTGTCCCTGTCCTCCGTCAGTGTGGTATCTCATCAACTCCCCGTCAGTTCCCACTTACTCGAGTCCACGCTTTCTTTTATTTAAGTAACAGCTTTATTGAGATGTAATTCACATTAAATTCATCATGTTCATGATCATAAAATTCACTCTCCCTGAGCACGTAGCCCAGTGTGTCCTGCATACTCGCAGAGCTGCACAGCTGTCACTGCAGGTTTCAGGACATTTGTGTCACTTCCCAGAGCAGCCCTGTACCGCCGGCAGCACCCCCACCCCCAGCCCCCCGCCCCTGGCGACCGGCAGTCGGTCTTGGTGGATCCCCTGCTCTGGGCACTTTCTGCGAATGGACTCGGACGCTCCGTGGCCCTTGGTGACTGACATCTGTCTCTTGCCAACACCCCCGGGCTGTGACAAGTCTCAGTGCATCCTCCCTTGTTGGGCGGACGACTACGCCGTCCATGGACGGACCGCACCCTGTTTACCTGCCCTTCAGGGACGGAGATGCTGTTTCCACTTTCCAGCGACTGTAAATAGTGCTGCCGCGAAGGTCCGTGTGCATCGTGTGCTCTGTGGGGAGGTGTTGGGGTGGATCCCTGGAAGGGGGGACCCCTGGGTGTGTGGGAACTCCGAGTCTAACATTCTGGAGACTGTTCTCCCTCTCTCTCTGCCTCTCCCACAATTGCACTCTGTCTCTCTCTCTCTCTCTCAAAATAAATAAATATAATAAAAATCTTAACATTTTGAGAGCCTGCTGAAGTATCTTCCAGAAGGAACGCACCATTTCACCTTCCCGCCAGCGGTGTGTGAGGGTTCAGTTCCTCCGCATCCTTGCCAGCCCGTTACTGTGTCTTCTTACTTTTAGCCACCCGGGTGGGTGCGAGGTGGCATCTCACGGTGGTTTTGACTTGCATTCCTCTGATGTCCAGTGATGCTGAGCATCTTATCCTGTCTTCTTTGGAGAAATGTGTGCCCATTCCTTTGCTCGTCTTTTTTTTTTTGATATTGTTGTTGGGTCATTATTATTTTTTTTAATTGTTGAGCTGTAAGAGTTCTTTACGTGCCCTGTGTACTAGCCCTCTACCAGACACAGGAGTTGCAGATACCTTCTCCTGTTCTGCAGGTTACCTGTTCACTGTTTTTGATAGTGATAGTGGCCCCTGAAGAATAAAAGTTTTTAATGAGATCCAACTTCCCAATTTCTTAAAACCACTTACACATTGGTATCACATTTAAGAAGCCATCACCCAACACAAGGTCATAAAGATTTATTCCCATAATTTTTACCAGGGATCTTCTAGTTTGTCATACATTTAGATCTGTGACACGTTTTGAGCTGAGTTTGGGATATGACGTGAGGCATCCCGGTGTCCGGAACTGCTGCTGCAGAGGCTGCTCCCTCCCTCAGTCACGACAGCCTACGTCCGCTCTCGCCATTCGATTCCGTTGGTCCGTGTGCCTGTTCTCATGCTGTTATAAGATGTTGTGCTTTGTCACTAGTAGCAGTTTTTTAACGTCTCATTTGTCTGGGGTAAGTATAGCCACTCCGGCCCCCTTTTGGTTATTGTTTGCATATGGCTTTTCAGTTTTAATGTATCTCGGAGATCTTTATGCACGAAGAGGTTTCATTTATTCTACAGCTATGTAGTATTCCATTTATGGTCATAACATAATTTATTTATGCAAATGTCATCCTTGAAATATGGAAATTCCGGCCCAGAGTAGGAATAAGTATGGAGCCTCTGGTTTTCAGACATTCAGGCCCTTTGCAGACTGTCTCAATCTGAAGTTTTGTGCTTTTCTTCAGTTCTGGAAAACGTTGTCCTGTTATTTACAAGGGAATCGTTCACGCCACATCTGTTTTCTCTTCTGTAATTCCTGTTGCGAAACACTGGGCTGATTCTTCACATCCATGCTTCTCTGATTTTCTGTCCCTTTCTCCTTTGCTTTATGTTTTGAGTTTTTCTGCCTGTGTCTTCTGGAAAGTTAATCCAGGCTTCAGGTCCCCAGTATGCAGGGTCCTGAGCTCACATCTTGGCTGAGCCCCTTTACTTTGGCATAAAGTGTTCCTGCTCTCTCGTTTCTCCTTTTCCACAGGGGTCTCTACTTTGATTAAACAGACGCGATACCACTTCCGGTCTCACGTTTTCTGAAAGTTCCTGCTTTTCCCCTCGGGGAAACTAGTTCACCTTGTTTTTTGTCTTTCTTGCCGTTGATTCTCTTCAGCTATGTGTTGACTCGGCGGGGTTTTTCTACTTAAAGTGAGAAACAGTCTGATTGATGTAGGTAGCTCTACTGGGTCTCTCCTACACGTTTTGGTGTCTGTCACCCCGGCAGGCCGTCCCCTGGTGGGGGTGACCCCAGCCTCTGTGAAGAAGATGGGGTTAAGCTGCAGGGCGGGCGTGGTGCGGGGAGGGTGTGGTCCGAGGGTGGCATCCCGGGTGCCCGGACGCGGCCCTCCCCCCACACCTGGCCCTCGGGTGTCTGGCGTTGACTCGGCCGCTGGTGTGTCTGTCCTGGGGCTGCACCCCTGTGGCTTCCTGTGAGCTGGCTTGGTTTCTTGAGCGATCTGGCTTTATCCTGGGCCAGTGCCGCCGCTGCCAGGGACCCTGTGGGTGTCCCGGCGCCTCGACGGCAGCCGCGCCTGTGGAGCCAGTGGGAAGGGGGCTGCGCCTGCGAGCCGTCTCTCGGGTGGTCGGAGCCATCTCTGCACCTGCGCCAGCTCGTCTGCCAACGCGGCCCCATCAACTTGGTCTTCCAGGAAGCCACTCAAGTAGCTGAGCGGCTGTGGCTCCAGTGGCCATTTCTTAGCCCTAGAGGGACTCGGGGACTTTGGTGATTCTTACTGTCAGGCAGTAAAATTTGGGGAGTGAACAAGGAAAACGCGCAGCTTTGCCGTCTCCGGAAGGGAATCGGGAGGCAAGGGCCACTGGGAGAGCCAGAGACAAAGAGGCCTTTGGGCAGCAGGGGGCGGCTTGGGCTTTGGGGTCGGCGAAGGCAGTCCCTGGACACAGCACTCTTTCCACTGAGGCGAGGGAACCGGGGCCCTGTGGGGAGAGGAGGCGAGGGCCCAGCACAGCCCCGCCCCCGCCCTGCACCGGGGTGCTGCCCTTTGCTCCCTCTTACCCAGCTCCCCACCAGGAAGGTTTTTGCCTCCATGAAGCAATTATTCTGCTGAACTGGTAAAATGCATTATTGGTTGCAAACGGATATGGGCCCTGACATCTTCCTCTGAAAATATGGCAAGTAAATTAGTTAATTATTGTTTTTGAATTGACATGCTATTCAGGGTTTTGATTCATAACTTAATTGTGCTGCTTTAGGTGACTTCCGGTTTTTAACTGGATCCATTTGAATACACAGTGTTCCATCTCAGATTAGCCAAAGGAAGATTAAAAAGTGAGCGGGAGAGTTTGGTAGCTTTGTAACAATAGCATAAAATGTGGAATAATGAACTGTAAATGTGCCTAATTACATAAATAATGCATTTGTGTAATTGTCAAGTGAGGGGGTGTGCTAATGAATCAATTATTTTTAATTGTAGGATGCTTGATTGTTTCAGAAATATAATTGATTGTAATCAAGAATCAATTAAATGTTGATAGTAATTATGTTTATCAAGCTTAAATACATGACATCATTACACTGTAACTGCTTGGGGAGGAAGGAAGTAGAGGGAGGTTATCCTAAGTGGAGGAGAAAGAGCTCATATTTATGCCCGCAGCCCGGCAGTGCTGGGAATGCACAGTAATGAGGTAGGAGAGGGAGGCGCGCTCTTCAGGGCTTGTCAGCTGAGGCTGATGAAGGCAAACTCCTCCAGCCGTGAGCTCATCACACCCTGAGCCGGCCGGGCGTCTGCCTGTGGGGAGCGTCTGGATCAGAGGCTTCTGAGATGGTAACTTCGGGTGCGCTGCGGGCGCGGGCTTGGCCAGGCCCTCACCCGGCACTGCTCTCGGTGAAAACTGTCTCGTGATCCCGGGACTACCTAGGCTCTAGGAAGTGCGTGTGGCACCCACGTGTCTCTGGCGTGTGGCTCTGCGCAAGTTGACTCAAGAGGCTCGGCCCTGAGAAATTCACGGCAGGTTGTCTGCGCCTTCCAGGCATGACGGCTACTGTACGAGAAGCTGCTGAACTTAATGTCCGTTGCATCGTAAACACTGGCCTGTGAGCCCCTCTGTGTCTGGGACTGTGTCCCATTCCCAGTTGTGTCCCTGCTGTGTGCCACATAGTAGGTGCTTGACAGATGTTAGACGAGTAATAAAAGCATTCCTCATGAGCCATCAGCGAATCAGGACCTTGGTTCTAGGTGGTTTCCTTTGTTCTCAGTCTACCAGTTGTTTGTTGGCTTACCCGCACTCCCCTACTCACCCGTTCATCCATCCTACCTTCCTTCCGTCTGTCCGTTCTTCCTTCCTTCCATCCATCCACTCGTCCTTCTACCCATCCATCCCTCCATCCCTCCATCCACCCATCTTTCCCTCCTTCCATCCATCCACCCATCCATCCATCCATCCATCCTTCCATCCCTCCATCCATCCATCCTTCCATCCCTCCATCCCTCCATCCCTCCATCCACCCATCCACCCATCTTTCCTTCCTTCCATCCCTCCATCCATCCATCCACCCACCCACCCACCCATCCATCCACCCACCCACCCATCTTTCCATCCCTCCATCCCTCCATCCCTCCATCC
>NW_024081246.1:511451-549934 GCF_003009895.1 Hyaena hyaena | reverse complement strand
TCCCTCCATCCCTCCATCCATCCATCCCTCCATCCATCCACCCACCCATCCACCCATCCCTCCATCCCTCCATCCCTCCCTCCATCCCTCCATCCAGAGTACTTCCTGAGCACCTGCTGTGTGTTAGGAGCTGTCCCGTTGTTTCACGGGGCAGAGTTGTGACCCTACTGGAACCCAGTAAATAAAGGAAAGCAGGTAACTGAATGTGTCATTGTGATAGGGTGTGACCTGTGCTGTGGGACACAGGGGCCTCGCTTGTCCAGGTTTGTCCAGGCGGCAGGAGTGGAGCCTAGGAAGTAAAACCAGGGACAGTGACTGCCGGGCCCATCCCTTCGCCGCTCGCCGGTGTCTTCTCTTTAACTTGAATCCGGAAGTCCTCCTAGCAATGTCCTTGTTAGTTAGGCTGGAGGGCGCGTGGGTGCCATCCATCTGGAAACACATCACTGGAAATTTTCTTGTGTTATTTCTTTGATAATTTCTTTTCTACTCTTTTCTCTCTACCTGGTGCTACTGTATATATATATGTGTATATACGTGTATATATATGTATATATAGATGTATATATATACACACACGTATATATATACATGTGTATATGTATATATATATATATATATATATTTTGATGTTGGATCTCCTGGGCTGATACTGGAATTTTCTTGTATTTTCATTCCAATTTTTCACCTTTTTGTTTTGTTCTACTTTGTAATCCAAACTTAAAGTATTTTCAGTGTTTGCTACTCTACTTTCCAATTTTCAAGAGTTTTTTTCCTTTTCTCTGAGATTTTTTTCATAGCATACTGGTCTTATTTTACAAATTCATTTTTTTGGTTCTTTTTTCCTTTTTTAAAGTTTATTTAGAGAGAGAGAGAGAGAGAGACGAGGGGAGGGGCAAAGAGAGGGAGTCACAGAATCCCAAGCTGGCTTTGCACTGTTAGCACAGAGCCTGACATGGGGCTCGATCTCACAAACTGTGAGGTCATGACCTGAGCCGAAATCAAGAGTTGGACACATACCCAACTGACCCACCCAGGTGCCCCATTCTTTTCTTTATGAGAAAATTAATTATAATTTCTTCTTATGTTTTTCTTATGTTCCTATTTTTTCTTTCTGAGATGCTTTTATTTTGTTTACTTGCTCTGGAAATGTCTGGTTTTGTTTGTTTGCTTATTTGTTTTTATGTTAGAAGCTTCCCTCAAACATCTGGCAGTAGTTGACTATTGTGCTCATATTTATGAAACGGAAACTTGATGGAGGTTTTGTGTGCAACGAGGAGGGCTTGGTGAGTGAGGGGCTTGGCCCCAGGATGTTGGGTGGGGAACCAGGGATTTTGACAGACTCGGCAGACTTTTTCCTTCAGGCTAGTTGGGTTCCCCAGAGAGGAACCCTCTAGTCTTCATCGAGGTTATACTACTTGAGGTTAGACTCTGGAAGTGAAGGAGGGAGGGGATGGGATCTGCAGGTGCCTGATCCACGCCTGGTGGCGGCTGGGCTGTCGTGCAGGAGAAGCGTGTTTGAGAGGGTGGAGGGGCGAATGCTCAGGGAGGGGAGCAGGAGGGGTGGAGCTCTGGGCTCTGGGGGAAGGTGGGATGATGCGGGCCCCACGCACCCCGCCCCAGCCCTGTGAGCCCGGGCATGTCCCGAGAGGCCGGGGAAGGGGCAGCCGGCGCCACTGCAGGAGGGTCAGGATTCGCTGGGTGGAGAGGAGGGGGTGTTGGCGTTGGGGGTGTGGGTGAGCAGCTGGCTCCTGACAACGGGGAGGGAGTGAGCGTCACCTGCCTGCTGTGGGCATGGGGCCTGTGTGGGCGGCCGTGCAGCAGGGCCACGGCCGGGAGGATGCCACCCAGCTGCCGTTCCCGTGACCCTGTGGGACTGGAGGCTGGTGGAGGGGAGGTGTGGGGACCACGGAGGGGCTGTGTGGGACAGAGTTGAGGGTTTGCGGGACTCCGGGTGGGCCTCGTGAGGAGGAGTGACGTCGTGGAGCGCTGGCACACTGTTCCGTGTTGCGGCACGCGCAGCTGACCACGCCGGCTGGGGAGCGGGCTGCCGCAGGTCATGCTGAAGCCGGCAGGCACTCCCCTCCCCGCCAAGTGCATCGGATGTTTCTGGGAATCGATCGGTCCTGAATAATGCATGAAAACCCATTTCTACAGCAGGAGGAGCAGGGACGGAATGCATCCTGTGAGGCTACCTGGAGAGCTCAGACACGTAAATAAAACATGCGGGAACAGTAAAGAGGAAGGTGCCCTGAAGCCACAGCTGTGGGGGGCGCTGCTCTGGGTGGACGGGCCCCCACCCCACTCACTGCTGTGGGGACAGCGGGGCCGGGGTGGGGACAGCTGCAGCCTGGCTGGGGCTCACCTGCAGGCTGGCCTTTCTGGGACAGTCACGGAGATGCTGCATAGGACCCGAGCTCCTGCGTGGCCCGGTGGCAGGCAGACTTGGGACCAGACCCGGGGGCCCCGAATGGTGCCCCAAGGGGGCTGGGAAGGCTGGTGGGCCCCTTCCCCTTCCTCCGGCCCTGCTCAGCCTCGCACCGCTGGCCTCTGCTCCCCTGCTTCTGCTCTCTCCTCCGCCTTCCCGTCCCCTCTTCCTGCTCCACTCGTGGTCTCTCCTCGGCCTTCTCCCCCTTTCCTGCCTTAGCCTAGGACGCCGACTGAAGCAATGGAGAGACGGGCTCGAAGCCCGGGGGCTGCCCTGCCCTCCACCGCCTTTCCTCCCCGCCGCTGGCCCCACACGGGCTTGCCTCCTCCGCGCAGACCTGTGGGCGCCCTGGCCTGGCCCAGGGGGTGCAGGGCTGAACAGCTCTGGCTGAGCAGAATGAAGTCACTGGGCGCTTTCACAGGAAAGGCCCTCGTTTTCCGCTTATTGCATTGCATAAATTTCCAGCCCCGCTGCTAGCGGGATGTGCTGACTTTGATGGAGCGCAGGGCAGCGACTGGAATTTACGGCTGTGTCTGTCAGCGTGGGGCTTCGCTTATTGCTCTTCTGGGTAACCTCTCGGGAGAGGTGGGATGGCTTCTTTGTGGCCAGACATTCTGAATAAGTTCTCTAATTTCCTTGAGGGATGTTTGCCCTAACCCTCCGCTTGCTGCTAACAAAGGCGGGAGCTGCTTGCTGGTCAGTGAGCAGCCCGGAAAACCCGCGCCGGCTTCTCTCAGGGAGTGTGGTCTCCGGTGCAGTGCAGTCTGACC
Source organism: Hyaena hyaena (assembly GCF_003009895.1). Taxonomy (NCBI): domain Eukaryota; kingdom Metazoa; phylum Chordata; class Mammalia; order Carnivora; family Hyaenidae; genus Hyaena; species Hyaena hyaena. Next base: position 546,739 of record NW_024081246.1, on the reverse strand, counting down.
CACGAGCACCGAAGGCTGATAGATCAGTGTTGGTGGAAGGTTCCAGAGACGCCCACTGCCCGTTCACCTAGACCAGTGCTTTCTGATGCTTTAAAATGAAGCCTCCTTTGTAATCTTAAAAACTTTCAGTCTCCTGCTCCCCACCAATATCACTCGTTTTCTTTTAATACTTGCTGATTGAGAAAAAAGCATAAGTAAAACCACTGTGCAGTTATTTACAGTTTTAAAATGGATTCATGTTTTATAAAATATAGCGGCATCTGGGCACATCTGAAACAGTCTGATGTTTAACCTCCAGCCAGCTCCTGGCGTCACACTGATTAGTGGAGCCCCCCCCCCCCGGAAGCTCACCCCGAGGGGGTGATGTCTCTGAACTCTGTAGGTTGGGGTCTGTGGCTCTAGAGGCTGGGAGCTCTCCCTAAACTAAGAGGGAGCCTTGCATGTGGATCGCAGTGTGTTTCTCCTCCTTCCCCCAGCAGCTTCCTGTGCCAGAGCTGGGCCCCCCACTGCCGCCGCTGGCCTGACAGACACCACGGGAGATGGTGCTACGGAGCCTCTGTGCCATAGGAAACTGTGGAGGTGCCATGGCTGCGTGGCTCAGGCAGGGTTACCGGTTGTGTGGCTCAGACACATGCCTGGTTGTGTGGCTCAGGCAGGTGCCTGGTTGCCAGCAATTGTGGTCTATTCTGGCTGAGCTGAGTGGAAAGGAGCTTATTAAACAACTCCCCACTCCCTCCCCCCACATTAAACAAGCACAAATTTGGGCAGCTTTTATGGGACACCTGAGCTTAGGCACAAACAGCAGGCAGTGCAAGACTGTGGCCCCACGGGAGGGGGGCTGGCAGTCTGGGCACCGTGGCTGCTGTAGCTCTCGGCCTGGTGGTTAAAGTTTCCCACATTGGCACAGAAAACGGGAGTCCAAGGAGTATGGCAGCCCCACCGAGCGAAGGAAGCAAAGGTCAGAACTGGGGAAGCAGAGGCACCTGGGGTCAGCAGAGCGGGTGCAGGGGAGGGGGACTGTGCGCAGGGAGCCTGGGGGTCCACGTGGGGGCGTTCCAGGAGCACTTGGGCTGGGTCCGAGTGCACAGGGCCCACCGCTGCATAGCTGCTTTGGGGGTACGGGCGGACAGAGATACTAGAGGCCACATGGTGCTGGTGACATCTGGGCCCAAACAGAGTTGACAGATGCTGCCAGCACCTCAGTAGCACCCTCTGTGTTCAGCCCACAGGAATGAAGGGATAAAAAGCCTTCCTTGGAGTCAGGCCTATTTTAGATCTTCCCTAAGTGCAAATCCAAGCCCTGGCCAGACTTGCACACGTGGAATTTGGAGGCTGAGTCTTGTCAAGTTACAGAGTTTGGGCAAAAGTAAAGATGAAAATGAAATAGAATAGCAACAAAAGTGTGCATTCATTCAAGGTGAGTAGCCAGTGAATGAACTGCCTAATAGATAAACATGAGCACTTTTGGAAGAAAATAACATAACCCAGAGTGCATATAATGTCACTTCAACAAGGGTCCATACACAGACACCAGGAAATGTGACCCAAGTCAAAAAAAGGGCCATTAAAGGAAGCAGACTCAAGATAGGCGGAGGTTGGACTTATCCGCAAAAGGCGACAAAGCAGCTATTATGAATATGTTTAAGATTCCAAAGTAAAATATATGTAAAGAATTAAGGGAAAATATGATCGCCAGGAGTTCCTAGATAGGGAATCCCAGCAGAGAAATAAAAACTAGAGAAAATACAAATGGAAATTGTCTAGAACTGAAGAGTATAGCACCTGAAATAAAAAATGCATGGGCTCCACATCAAATAGAAGAGTTAGGAGAAAACGTCTGTCTAAACTTCAAGTCTAAGCTTGAAGACAAATCAATAGAATTTATCCAATTTGAAGGTGAGAGAGAAAAAACATTGAAGAAAAATCATCTCATATATGGGGAGGGTCTCTTAAGAAGACATGATATAGGGCAGAAAACAACATTGAAAGAAATAATTTAGCTGAAAAATTCCAAATTTGGTGGAAAACTTAAAATTAGAGATTCAGAAAGCTCAGCTGATGCCAAGCAGGTTAAATACAAAGAAAACCACAACTCTGCATCTCATGACCAAATTTCTGAAAACCAAAGATAAGGAGAAAATCTTGTAAGCAGCCTAAGACCCAGAAGACAAGAAAAAAGACGTGGGGTGGCAGCAATGATAGAAAGGATGCTCTTCTTCTTATGAAATACTAAGAAGTCCAGAAAAACCTTAGAGGAATGCATTCAACGTGTTGAAAGAAAAAAAATGCCCTATGTCCAGAATTTTCCATTCAGTGAAATATCTTTCAAACATATAAGTGAAATAAAGACATTTCCAGAAAAACAGAAACCTGAGAGAATTTGTACCTGTGCTACAGGAAATGTTAAAGGAAATCCCTCAGACTGAAGGTGAAGGGAAAACATGAATTTGCAGGACTTCACAGAACGAAGAGCATCAGAACTAGAAATAAGTAAACATGAGTTGTTGTCTCTCCTCAGAATTTCCCTGGACAACAACTGACTGCTCACGAGAAAATAATGGCAGTGTCAAGGGAGGTTTACAAGGTATATGCCATGGAGACTGAAGACCACAGCGTGGACGCAGGGCGCTGAGCGGGAGGGTCAGTGCGGTGATGCAGTGGGGCCGGAGTGGGGTCTGAAGCGTGAATGCAGAGTGTCCGGCGGGGAGTGGCAGGCGCAGGTGTCATAGCATTGACCCTGAATGGACTGTGATGATTTAAGGATGGATATTGTTCTAGAGCAATGAGTAATAATTAAAAAGAAAAGAAAGAAGCTAATAATAGAGGCCATGAAATGAGATCCTGAGAAATATTTGATGAACACAAGTGAAAACAGGAGAGAAGCAAAGGAGGGATGAAGATGGAAGGGGCTGTGTTAAACCCAACCATGTAGGGAATTGCATTAAATTTAGTTGGGGGGCGCCTGGGGGTCTCAGTTAAGCGTCGACTTCGGCTCAGGTCATGATCTCACGACTTGTGGGTTCAAGCCCTGCATCAGGCTCTGTGCTGACTGCTCAAAGCCTGGAGCCTGCTTTGGATTATGTGTCTCCCTCTCTCTCTGCCCCTCCCCTGCTCGCTCTCTTTCAAAAATAAAAAAAACATTAAACAAAATTTAGTTGGACTAAATTAATTCTAATTAAAAGGCAGATGGTCAGGTTGGATGAAAAAAGCAACCTCCAATTACATGCTATTTACAAAAGATGCACTTCAGAGCTGAAGACACAAATAGTTTGATGTAAAAGAATAAGTCACACTGAGAACAGGAAGCAGAGAAAAGCTGTCAGCGCTCCGTCCGTACCAGACAAAGTGGACTTGCAGACACAGAGTGTTCTAGGAGGGTGGAGGCCTGCTTTGTACCGGTGAGCAGGCAGGGCACCAGGGGCACAGACCAGCCCAGGCACGCATGGGCCTGGGCACCACCCTCAATGTTCATGCTGCAGAATAGCACCAACACTAGTACCTCCACCATCGCTGTCAGAGGCTTTGACTTTGCTAACGTTTTTGTGTCTGGACAACATTATCTGCCATCTTCATGTACTTGACATTCACAGAGCACCATACTCTACACAACACTAAGTGTTCACTGATATACACTGGGTTACAGAAAGTGTCAGGAGTTTGTTTAAAAATTAGTATGTAACAGAGAATGTCTTTTGACTAAAACAGAACTAAGTTTGAAATAAATAGAAATTTGCTGTCTAGAAAATCTTGAAACTGCTAGAAATAAAGCAGCATGCTTCTGAATAGCATTTGGGTCAAAGAAGAAACCACTTGGAAACCGGAAAGCATAGTAACAAAAATGACAGTCTGAATTTCTATGAAATGGCTGAAGGAGGCTAGAGGGGGCATTTATGGCTTTAAATGCATATTTATGAGAAGAAAGGTTAAAACCAATGATCTAAGTTTCCTCCATTAGATGCTAGAAACAGAAAAGCAAGTTAAATCCAAATAATTAGAGTGTAACAATAATAAATATCTGTGCAGAAATCAGTACAATAGAACTCAGACAACAGACAACATAAAGAAAGCCAATGTGGGTTCTTTGGAAATATTAATAAAATTGATAAATCTCTAGAAAGTAAAGACAATAAGAAGACACAGATTACCAGTATTAGAAAGGAACACGGGAATCTCACTACATATTCTACAGATGATTTTAAGGAAACTAGGATAGCCAACTTTATGAAGATAACTTATGACTTAGATAAAATGGAAACTTAACAAAACTGACTCAAGAAGAAATTAAAAGTCTGAATAGCCCTATAGTTAATAAAGATTGGAATAACAAACATCTTTCTATGGAGAAAACACAGGACCCAGACAGTTTTATTAACTACATCAAATTCTTACAGAAAATAGAATATCACCAATCTTACACAAGGTCTTTCAGGAAGTAGAGGAAGATTGAAAATTTCCTGACACATTTGGTGAGGTCAGTATTAATCTCCTGTTGATACCAGTTAGAGATTGTCTAAGAAAAGTATAGACCTGTGTCATCATGAAAATGAACAAAAAACCTATATCAGAAATATTCTCACATCCAATCTAGTATTACATAAGAAGCATATTCCATGGTTATTGAGTGGGGTCTCTCTCTGGAATGCAGGTGTGGGTTAAACGTAAGAAAACCCACCCGTGTGGGTTTCCACTGGGAAGTAACAGCCTAACCCGCATAATCTAAACCTGAAATAAACTAAAATTCCTGGGGGGAAAAAGTACTCTAATGCTCTGAAGAGTGAGCAAGCCAGGCGGATTTTGGATAAGAGTCAAAGCCTGGAAGGCGGTCCTCACCGAGGGTGGGGGAGGCCGGCAGGCTGGACCCCACGGCCCCGGCTCACTTGCATGGCTGCCGCGTGCAGACGCAGCGTTTCGGCCCCTGCCCCACGGCCCCCCGCGCAGCGTGACGGCTTCTTGGTGGCCTAGGTGCTGCTCCTGGAGGCCCCGAGGGGCACGCGTCAGGGTGTCTGCACTTGCCCTCCACTTTCGAGGCTCCAGGTGCCCTGTGGAGGGCCCGGCTCGTTCTTGCGCTCGGCCGGCCGGCCTGCCTGCTGTGCCAGCTGACCCTGACCCGTGGCCCCTTTTCCTGGGTCTTCTTTTGCTTTTTCTCTATTGTCCTTGTCCTGCTTTGTTTTGTTCCGAATTCCAGAGTAAATTCCAGAAATTCATTTTCAGGGAGACCTCGTCCCGAGGGAGAGTCCCAGACCCCACTGGTCAGACCCTGCACAGTGCCGGGGGGTGGACAGGGTGCTGCCCGTCCCAGCTGCCCTGCCCGGGCCTCTCTGCTCTTCCCTCACGGCCCCGGGTCTCCGTGTGTGCTGCACGCAGGGGGACTTAGATTCCGGGGTCTGTGAGAAAACCTTCCACGGGGGCTTGATGTGTCCCCAGAAGACACGTTCAAGTCTTAAGTGCCAGTCTCCACGCCAGTCCCGTGTCTGTGACCTGACGTGGAACAGGGTCTTTGCAGGTGGCACTCACGTGGGGGCCTTGAGATGACATCATCCCTCGGTCCCAACAGAAGGGACTGGGAGGAGGCTGCGGTTGGAGTGACCCTTGGCCACGCCCAGGATGCTGGCAAAGGCGTGGGGGGGCTCTCCCCCAGAGGCCGTGGAGAGGCTCAGCCCTGCCTGTTGCGCCTTCTGGCCTCTAGGGCTCTGGGGGCCGGACTTCTGTAGTTTTAGCTGCTCAGTTGGTGGTTCTAGGAAATGAGGAAACCAGTGCGTCAGTTGGGACAGTTCTCGCCGGGTCCCCACACCCCGTGGCTCATAGACCTCCCACCAGGCAGGTGGCTGTCTCTCCCAGCTCTGGGGGCTGGAAGTGTGGGATCAGGTACCGGCGACCTGGTGTCTGGGGACAAGGGCCCTTTCCCATGGTCCCCTCACGTGGGCTGGGGAGCTCTCGGGGTCTTTTCTAAGGAAAGACCCCCTTCATGGGGGTCTTTCATGGGGGCTCCACTCTTCCGACGTGATCGCCCCCCACAGCCTGGCTCCTAAAACCATCACCCCGGGTGTTGGGTTCTGACCTGTGTCATCTGTGGGGACACAGCACCTGTTCTAAGACGCCTGGTCTGATTTAGAGGGTTACCTGTGGCTTCGGTTCCACTGTCGGGGTGCCATGCCTGCCTGTCACGGGGGGATTTCGGAAAGAGGCCACAGAACTCTGCCTTCGCCACCACCGTGGCCCTGGATTCGGTTCACTCACTGCCTCGTGCAGTGTGGACGCCTCCTCAAGCCCCTGCCAGGCCCCTGCAGATGGTGTCCAGCCCCCCGCTGCCACTCTGGCCATCACCGTGGTCGTGGGCTGGCCCCTGCTCCTGGCGGCTGGGTCCCCTGTGCCCTAAACCTGCATCTCCCCCTCCTTCGTTCATCTGTGTTTTATTCACCCGTTTTCATGGCAGAGCCTGGTGGCCTTGGTTCCTGTGTGTCTGGAAATGCCTTTATTTCCGTGGCGCTGGTTTTGCTGCTTAAGAAACCTCAGCAGAGCCAATGAGTGAGTGTTCTGCCGTGGTCCAGAGCCAGTGCTGGGGGCCCCAGACAGCCTGTGTTTGTTCTCTGCGTGTGACCCGCTTTTCCTGTCCAGAAGCCTTTAGTGGGCCCCTAGTCATGGCCGTGGGCATTCTTTGGGCCTCTGGGGGCTCAGGGGACATTTCTTGTCTTATTTCTGAGGCTGTCCAAAGGTGGGCTTTCTGGCTGTCCCGTTTCCTTCCTTCCTTCCTTCCTTCCTTCCTTCCTTCCTTCCTTCCTTCCTTCCTTCCTTCCTTCCTTCCTTCCTCCTCCTTTCCTTCTTTCCTTCCGAGTGCAAGCAGGGCAAGTGGGGGAGGGGCAGAGAGAGGGAGAAAGATGATGGGAATCAGGCTCTGTGCTGATGGGCTGTCAGCACACAGCCCCGTGTGGGGCTCGAACCCACGAACCGGGAGATCATGACCTGAGCTGAATTCGATGCTCGACCGGCTGAGCCCCTGGCACCCCTGTCCGATTTCTGATGCTCTACGAGTTGGACACTGGACGTCCCATCCTAAATCGTTACCGTTTTCCCTGCTTTCTCATCTCTTGCAGGTTTCAGTCCTTTTTTCCCAGTTTGTCCTTGGATTTTTAATTTCACCTGCCTTCATTTTAATTTTAAAGAGACCTTCGTCTTCCTTGTTTTCTAGAATTCTAGCATTTTTTGTTTAATGAATTCATTAACCTGAGAATATTTCTTCTGTGTAATTTTTTTCCTCACTTTTTTTCTGTGTTATTATCTGTTTCCTTCAGATTCCTTCTCTGCCTTTGTTTCTTCCGCCCTCTATTTCATGCTTGGCTGTCTGCCCGAGCTTGCAGCCACAGGCTGGGGGGCCAGGAGCGCCATGCGAGGCTCGGGCGTGCCCGCCGGCCGACTTCAGTGTGGTTGTTGTGGGCAGGAGGCGTTTTTGCACAGCAACACTTTCCCTGGGCTCAGTGATCGCCAAGACTGGCCTCTGCCTGCCGGGGCTCAACCTGGCACTGCAGAGGGTGGGTGGGGTGGGGGCAGAAGTGGGGAGGCGGCCTGGGAGAGCCAGCCTCCCCATGTGCCGTGCTGTTGAAGTAACGCTATGTAGACCTGGCCTTGCCCCTCCCCTGAGCGTCCCTGGTGCCCCGTCCGGGCTCCGTGTGTTAGATTTCTCTGGGGAGCGAGTCCCTGGTGTGCATTCAGGGGAGGAGAGAGGGGAGTCTGCAGGCCCTCCTGGGTCATCCGCTTGCTCTGTCCATGAATCTCGGTGCCCCTGTCCCTGACCCGAGTCCTCATGTTCCCAGCTCACTTCTGTGGGAGCTGCCCTGACTGCTCTCCAGGGCCCCCGAGGCAGGAGCAGCTGGTGCATTGGCCTTGACTTTGATAAGTTGCATGCCGTCCCCTGTCCACTTTCAGTTCTCACACCATCTGTGGACAGTCTTGCCTCTGCTTGCCCTTTGCATCCGTTCTTTCTGGTCCTTTGTGTTTATAGCTTTTAGTTCTTCACGGTTTTCCATGGGGTCTAGGGTGAGATGGAAGACTTGACGTTTAAATTGAGTTGCACAGTCATATTCTGTGTCTTCCTGGGAAGTCTCCGTGTCTCCTGCCTAGAGCAGGGCAGGCGTGTGGTAGGCGCCCCGGCGTCGGGCCAGTGGTCCACAGTAATTGGGCCTGGAGCCACCTCCATGGGGTGAGCGTGTCCCCCACCCAACCGCAAGTTCAGGTGCCTAGTCTTTCAAGAGCTAAGTCCCAGGGAGTGCCTTCAGCTGGCAGACGGGGCCACAGGGATGAGATACCCTGGTCCCGGGGTCCGCACCTTCCGCTCTGGGGCCCCCCTGGACTGGCCAAAGCCGGCTTCTGGTGTCACAGTATCCTTGTGTGTCCCCAGCGTGACCAAAAGTATGGAAAATGCTTGCATGGGGCCCAACACACAGGCAGCCCTCAGCCAGTTTGGGTTTTGGCTGGTCCCCCGTGGGCCAGAGGAAGACAGGTGCCCATGTGCAGTATGGACGGAGATGGTCACAGGGGCCCGTGGCACTGCCGGGGTCATGCACAAGTCCCCCAGACTGTGAGCCCCCAGGATTAGGAGCCACAGCCCCAGGAAGCCGGCGCACATGTGGAGCGGAGCCCGGCCACGGGCAGCAGTCTCGGTGGTCAACCTGGGCGAGGGGGGGTCGCCACGGGGAGGGACAGGGGGTGCCCAGACAGGGCTCCGGGCACTGTTCTCAGGGCGGCAGAGCGCGTCCCTGTCGGGGGAGGCGTGGGCCGCACGATGGCCTCTGGGTTGCTCACCACGTTATCCCTGTAACTTTCTCTATTTGTTACAGAATTTGCCATAGGAACTCGATTCCTTTTGGTGAAAATGATGTTTATTCTCCATGAAGGTTAAGAAAAACAGCCCTCAAAAGGCTTTTGTCAGAGGACCGTGGTTTTTTAACGAACAGGATTATGTTTATACAATTGCGCATTTTGTGTGCACGGTTTTCAAAAAGGAATGAGGACTTTTCAGGGTAAAATGAAATCCTTTAATTAGACAGCACTTGGAGACGCAGAATAGAAAAATACCACACTTGCAGCTTTGGTGAATCTCCTTGGAGGGTTAACGTGTGTGCAGATTGCTGCATTTCTGCTGGAATAAACTTCCTGCGTGGGAGCTGCAGGCTGGGGCGCTTGGGAGGGACGACATGTGCTCAGGCCCCCACAAGCATGGCAGGTCCCTGGGGGGCCTGCGTTCCTGGTGCAGGTGGCCCCCGGTCACACTTGGGGAACGGACGTTTGGGGCAACGAGCAGAGGCTTTGGTGGCTTGGAGGAGACAGCGGCCGTGAAGGGGTGGCGGGGTTCTGGACTGATGGAGTCGGGCTGGCCGGGGGGCTGTTCTAGACTAACTGGACCCAATGGGAAAATGGCAACTCGAGGCTACAGTGATTCTCCAGATCAGCGGTTCTCAACAGGATGGCTCAGCCCCTCGGTGACGTCTGCAGACGTTTCCAGCCATCCCGGCGTCAGGAGGTGCTGCGGGCACTAACGGGAGGCAGGGGCGCTGCGGACGGGAGTCCCCGGGTCTTCCTGTCACCAACACCACAGCCGAGGGGTTCCCACGCGAGCCCCAGGACTCCAGACTTCCTGTCCAGTGTCTTTGGTTTCTGCACTTGCTGGTGACTTAGCTGGAAACCTTGGGGGTGACTGTGTGGTTCCGGGTGCAGCGCCGGCGTGGCGGCTGGGCCACAGGGGTGCACGGACAGACTCCTGCCAAGACGCCGCCGGTGATTGGCAGCCGCGTGGCCCCTCCTGGGCCCGGAGCCAGCAGACCTGCAGGGCCTCACCCCGCGCAGCCAGGGCAGCCGTGGATTCCCCACTCCTGGCTTAAACCTCGTGAATTTGGGGCCCCTGGAAAGGTGCGTCCGTATCAGTGAGCCGCCCACACCTCGGTCTTGTTTCAAAGGCCGTTAAATATGAAAACAGCCCAGGAGGGGGTCAGATGGGAGCTCATTAACCTCTTGTCTTCCTGTGAAGGAGGCTATTGATTACAGATCATATTGATCATCGGCTGAGACCAGAGAGACTTCCATATTGATCATCGGCTGGAAGGTCCTGAAGATTGGACAGACAGCCTTGTTGAGTGTGGGGCCTGCTTGGCAGGAGGTGGGAAGTAGGGGTCCCCAGGGGCTGGGAGGTGTGAGGCCAGCGGCGCTTGCTGGTGCAGCGGAGGGCTGCCCCCGGGGAAGGGACGCTGCTCGGGGCACCGTGCTCGGGCTGGTTCTGGACCCCCAGTGGGACTAGGAAAACAGCAGGAGCTTCAGGGAGGTGGGGTCGGGTATGGCGGGAGCCCTTGGATGGTCCGCGCTCTGTGAGGCAGAGGCTCTCAGTCACAGAGGAGGCCACTGTGGATGCTGGGGAGGAGCAGCGAGCATTGCGTGTCTAGACCGGAAGCTTCTCGGGATCCGTTGTTCTCTGGAAGTCCGTCTTTCTAGACCATCGACAACTCCAGAAGACGGCAGAGATCCAGCGACTCCGCTGTTGGGTCCTGTAAGGGTGACTTCATGGCACGTTCCTGACTTCACCACCCTGCACGGCCCCCCACCGCCCCTCCCGCCCGCCATCACCGTGTCTGCGTGGACATGGCCACGGCCCCAAACGGCCTCGTCCGTGCCCTTTCTCCAGTGTGTTCCCTGCAGAGCAAGGTAACCTCTCACGTCCTATTTCTGCTCACATCTGCGTTGTTCAGAGCATGTGGTGGCCTCCGTCACACCTCCAGGGAGTGAGAGGCTATGTGTGGTTTGCAGGGCCTGTCGGCTTCTTCCCGGGCGTTGTCCTGGCTCTACGGACAACGCTGACACCGTCTGGCCGCTCTTCCCTCTTGCTGTGGCTGCTGTCTGGGCGCAGCTGCCCTGAACCTCCAAAGGCCATCTCTTTCGAGGGGTTTTCTGTCTAAAAATCTCTGTAACTCTCTTAACTCTTACACCCCTCACTCTACATTATTGCCACTTAAATCACGTTATTTATTTACTTTCTCTTTGTTGCCTGGTTCCCCACGAAATCGTAGGCCCTGCGTTGGCCGGGACTTTGTCTTTTTTGTCTGTCGTCCTGGTGACGAGGACGGCACCTTGTCACATGGTAGCACTAAGTCAACATTTGTTAGATAAACGCCTGAGTCAGCAGCAGAGGAACCGGGAAAAGAGATACGCAAATTAACGTAAGGAATGAAATTTAATTAAAAATTTAATAAAACAGAATCAGAAAGCTTCAATGATAAGCTTCATAACCTAAAATAAACGCTGTGAAAATGCTTGGCGAGGCAGGGATCCATAGCCGACACTTGGTTACCAGAGGTTAAGTCTGTTCCCGAGTGGTCGACCTGAAGCACAGGGTTGGGAGGGGCCCCTGAGTGGTTCGGACTCCACTTTCTGAGAAACAGAAGGCCCAGATGTGATGCGGCCTGCACCTCCGAGGGCGCGGGGCTAACTCCCAGAGAACCGGAGCTGAAGCTGGGGCTCCAGGCACCCCTGGCGGGCGTGCGTCAGGACACGTGGTCGGAGGCGGCGCGCCAGTGCCCGGCAAAGGCGGCCGCGTAATGGGGGTTGGAAAGCAAACAGGACGTCATTTCCGCGAAGCCATTCTGTGGGGTGGCCTGGCGCCCGGGAGCTGCGAGTGCTGCTGGCGCATGTCCGGGCCGCTCCCGCTATGCAGGACAGGGGCAGACGCCGTCTTTGTTTACACGTGTCACCCGGTGCGTGGACACAGCCCGTCTGGTCCAGGATCTCTCTGCATGTTGCCCGGTGGCCAGGCCCGGGTGGGCTTGTAGATGCCTGGGAGAGCCTTCTGCAGGGCGGGCGGGCCGTCAGGCAGCAGCGGACGGTCGGATCAGAGGGCCCGTGAAGAGCTTTTAAATAAAAAGTAAATCATGCTCAAATATCAGTTTGATCTCCAAAGAGAAGAAAAGTGTTTTTACCTTTCTTCCTACACCTTCCTTATAATTTTTTTTTTACCTATAATTTACTCAGAACGTGATCGTGTGCTTAATACGTCGTACTTGATACATGACTGTCAGTTGGTTAGATAAGAAGATGGTACAGGTGTAAAGGGGTGAGCAAGAACGGTGCCCATGACGAGAGTCTGCACCCGAGTTGGGGCCACGCAGAAAGGCCAGGGGCTTCTGCGGAGGTGACATGAAGCACGAGGCTCGCTTGCTGCTCCTGGGCCGTCCTGCCTGCCAGGTGGGGCCCTCGGACACCTGCAGCCCAAGCCCTCGGTCTTCATGCTCCCGGAGCAGAGCGTTGGAGGCCGTGGCAGTGTCGTGGCTGGGTCCCTGACATCCCACAGCTGTGAAGGAGACCGGGAGGCACTGAGGTCCGGTTCGTGGGAAGGCGTGAGGTCCAGGCTCCGCGTGGGGGATTTATTGGAGTGAGAAAGGGGTTCTGGCAGCCTGACCTCGAAGAGGAAGCTGGGAGGGCCTTCAAAGGCATATTGACTTGAAATCGTTTAGCTTTCCCGAGTGCAGGCTTGCCTTATTTATAGCTCCTCCGTCCCTGGGCGTGGGAGCCGGTGGGGGGCGGGGAGAAGGCCATGAAAAGGAGCAGGAGGCACACACGTCCTGTTGCTTTTTAATGGTGAGTGTCCGTCTGTGGGTGGGTGCGTCCGTCTGCGTTGACAGGCAGGAAGAGGAGGGTGTGGAGAGACGAGAGCAGGTCAGGTCCACCCAAGTCAGCCGGAGACGGCGACACCACGTTCGGGAGGCTGCGTAGGAAGGCAGAGGGCGCGCCGCTGGTGCAGCGAGGTCTCCAGAAAAATGACTTTACGCCAAGGCGTGGGCCCTGCAGGGAGCGCTGCCGCTTCCCCAGACTGTCCCCAGCGCCAGGAGCCACCCACCCCGAGGGCAAACCCGGGCTGCAGTACCATCCTTCGGAGAGAGGAGTTCTTCCTGTCTGGGGTGCGCTGAGGGAGGTGTGAGGTGGGCTGGGCACATGCAGAGGCGGGTGGCGCAGGCTGACGTTGTGGCGGGATGTCCCCTCGCTGGATGCGGGGATCCCAGGCTGGGGGGCTGGGTCCTGCCTCAGGTGAGCGGTGCGGGGTGCTGGTGCGCTGAGCTGAACCCGTGCTCACTGGGAAGGAGGTGGAAAACCAGGAGACACAGAGCTTCAGGATGGGCCACGTTGGCACCAGGGAGCCCTGCTGGGGGCAGTTGCTGCTCTCCCTCCCCTACCCCTGCTCAGACGGCCCCGGGGAAGGTGGCTCTCCCTGGGGCTTGGGTCTGGGAAAGCTGTCCCTCCTCCCACAGGCAGGAACGCATGCAGGGGCCAGAGCACTGAAGGCTGGGGGCGGGGGGGTGCACAGCGTGGATCGCTAAGGTCACAGAGGATGGTGGGCCAGCCCGCCCCCGTCAGCGTGCACACGGTCCGTCTGCAAGCCTCTCTCGTGGTAAAGAACAACGAGTATTTATTCTGCGGGCTTTGTTCCTCTTCGCCCTGGAAAAGTGCTCTTAATCCAAAGTGATTACTTTGCCGCTGACTCAGATTTATTCTTTGGTGATAGCCTCTCCTCGCGGCCTGAATCTTGGGCTCAAATTACCCACAGCCTGTCACAGAAGGGCCATCTGTCTTTCCATTCCCGCGCCGAGGATGACATTGAGGTCTTTGTCCTCTGAGGCATTTGTGTGTGTGCGCGTGACATTGGCCTCTGCGCTCATTTCCGCCCGCAGTTAAGAGGAGACATAAAAAGCACTGGGACTCTAAGAAGTAGCCTGGACAGAAGGCAGCGGCTCTGTCTCCGAGCGGGGGCTCACAGGTCCCACGTCTCTCTCTCCTGGCCATCTGCGGTGCTTGTGGCCACGGAGTGGGGCGCGCCTGCGTGTTGTCGGGATGGGGACAGGAACGGCTGGGCCCCTGTTTGCTCTGCTCCTGGAGCCCACTGTCTTTTCTCACGGGCTTCGGAAGGATGCAGGAAGGGCCACTGAGGTCTCGAGGAGGAGGTCCCTCCCCTCCCGAGAGCCTCCTCCTGGCGGGGGGGGGGGGGGGGGAGCAGCTGTCTGGTTCAGGATCTGGGGAAGACCCGTGCCCCATCTCCATCTCTCGAGCCGTAAGGACCCGGCCTGCAGTGCTTTAGTCTTCTCGGTGCGGAGTGTCGGCCGCGCGGCCCCTCCTCGCATCCTCTGCTGCCACTTCCCTGCCGGACGTGGGAGGTGAAGCGACTCCCTTGCTGACGCGAAGCCTTGCCTGGAAGGCACCGCCATGCGGAGCGCTCGGTCTCTCTGGAGTGACAATGAACATCTTGGTCTTCGTGGCTCTGCCTGACATGAGGCTTTGCTATTTTGCCCTAAATAAGAAATAAAATTTCAAATTAGCTGCAGTTTAGTTGTGACTCAGCCTTTAATTGCTTGGAATTAGCACTTGATTTGCATAGTGCTTGATTTGCCAATTATCCGTGACTTTGGGGTAACACGTGCTAAAACGAGGGACTGGTTATGTTCAGTCACGGACAGGAGCGGGATCGCGGACGGTCCCTCGATGGAAGCCCCACGGTGCTGTGATTCACCTTTGCCAGCGGCTCCGTCCTTCCCTTTAAGCCTGAGCAAATGCTCCTTCTGGAAGTTGCTTCCCAGAAGGAAGTGGCTACTGACACTTGATCTGGGGGTCGTGCGGGAGCTGCCTGGCTGCCCTTGACCCACCTGAGCCCCCCGTCCTGGCCACCCCGGTCCCTCACGCCTCGAGATCGGCGGCAGAACTGGGCCTGACCGGACCCGACCTGGGTTGTCCTGTTCTGTGGGGTGGGCGGGGGTGGGGAGGAGACCAGTGGTGTAAATCTAACAGATCACGAGTCAGAATGCCGTTTTTCTCGTGCCCATCCCGCCCCACTTTCCTCCTTTATGAGATGAGGGAAGGGATTGATTCTCAGGCCCCGAGTGAGCACATGGAGACCCGTGACTGAGCGATTCGCCCCCCACGTCACACATCTGGTGGCCGTGGACCCACAGACGACCCGGGTCTCGGGCAGGTTCATCGACTGCAGAGCTGCCCCCAGAATCCCCACCCTCAGGAAGGTGCAGCGGAGCCCAGACTGGTGGCCCTCCTCCCGGCCCGGGCTTCTCACCAGCGCCCTCACCCCACCTTCCCTGGCGTCCGGGGCGGGGGCTGTTGGCCGGGGCCCTTCGCCAGGTGGGGTGGGGCTCCCCGGGGCTTGGCCCGCGTCCTACCGATTCCTTCCAGAGCATGGAACCCTATGACACTGAAGGCCTCTGTGCTGGTTCCGGATGGTTCTGGGTGGTGTGCTCACCCCATGGTTTGTTAGGCTGCCCTCCCTGACCGCAGCTGGAGCCCCTACAGGCAAGGCTGCCTCCAGGTCACCTCGAGGGTCCCGCAGTGAGCTCCTGATTGTCCCTCCCCCCCCCCCCCCCCCCCCCCAGTCTGCCTTTCCCGAGGGGTGTCTGCACAGAGGGCCGTGCTCGGGCCTCCTGGAGGAGCCACCCCTCCCGGAACCCCTAAGCGGCACCCCCATCTTGGAAGGATACAGTTCAGAGTTCACATGGCGGCCCAGCCTCCCCTCTGTAACCCATGTCCCTTTCGTCACATGCCCTCAGCCTGTGACCTCTGCTGCCCCACCCGAGGTGCCCCTTCTGCTGGCTGACTGTCAAGGCCCAGAGCAGATGCCGCCCCTGAAGCCTGGCGTGTCCCTGCAGCACCAGCACGACCCCAGCCGGCCGCTGCCCCTGCTGCTCGGGCCTGACCCACTGTCCTTCTGGTCTCTCTCACCTGCGTCTTTGCATTTTTGACCAGAAACCTGACCCCATGGGGGCTTGACCCCGTGTACGTGCGTGCGAGTTGTTTTCATGGCTGTGGCATCGGCCCTGTGGGACTCTGGGGCACGTGAACCCCATGCCGGGGAGGGGGTGGGGCAGCGACCCCGGGGGACTGTCAGGTGGCCGGGAGCAGACGCAGAAACCATGGGCCCTTGTCCGCGAGGCCGCAAGCAGGGTCACGGGAGAACAACTCTTTCTCCCGCATCGCCGGCTCCCCACCCGCCCTCCTTCCCTCCTGCTCCGAGCAAAACCCACGTGTTTAACAAGAGAAGGTAAAGGTGTTTTGCTGAGGGCTCGCATTAGGTGCCCGCGTGGTCCGGGCAGAGATCAGTGCTCTGGTGGTTTGACAACACTCGGAGCCTGAGGCCTCTGGCCACGGGCACCGAACCCCGTGGCGGGCGTTGTGGACGGGCCGGGCGGCCCTTCCATCTCCCTGGGTGCTGTGTGAGGGAGGGGACATTTGAGGCTGCTCCCCCGTGTGACCGTCTGCCTATCTGCATTGATTGGATTTTCCTTTTCTTTGCGAACACGTTTGTAGTAACCTACTTCCCCTTCTGAGTTAAACAATAATTAAAAACACAAAACAGAGACAGCTCCCATCCACACGCTTAGTGGCCCCCGGGACCCGTCATCGATTTTGAGCGGTCTGGCCCTGCTGTGGACGGCAGAGTGTGTGTGGTTCACGGAAGATCTGCAGTTGATACGCCCCGATTCGCTCTGTGCCCTGTGGTGTGAGTAGAGGCGCGGGGCTCCGGGCCGGCCAGCCCGCCCACCCCCTGGGGATTTGCGCTCTCTTGTACTTGACCGGCATTCACCACCCTCACACACGGTGCGTTCCTTCAGCTTTAATGTTTCTGTGTTTCAACATCTTTGGTTTCAAGAAGGTCATAGAATCTCTTAATCGAGAAAGACCGGAGGACATTTGTAAATGGAGCCCTCAGTTCACCAGCAATATTTTCAAAGCTGTGAGTTTTAGGGAAAGAATAAAAATCCTGAGGCACTCATATCACGCCTGCCTCCCTTCCTCCCTCCTGCTCCCTCTCCGTCTCTGTGTCTAAAGAGGTTCGGCGGCTGTCGGGCATTCAGTACTGAGCTAGTGTTCCGTTATGTTTTCCAGACCCCGTAAAGGATTCAAGTTAGCTTACGGTAGTAAATCATATTTGAAATAGCAATCATAATATTATTAAACAAATAACAAACTAATAATCACAAAAAGGAATAAAAATATCTTTTAGGATTTGAGAGTTGCTAAAATTGAAAGATAGAATTTACTGTCAACTTCTCAACAGTCAGAGGAGAAGGATGGAAAGTGAGAGCCTCGGTGATGGAGAAAGGGGGGAATATGGATTAGAGAGGCATCTGAGAGACAGGGAGAGAGAGGGGGTTGAGGGAGAGAGAGAAGAGGGAGAGGGAGAGAGGGAAGGAGCGGGAGGGAGAGGGAGAGAGGAGGGAGGCGGAGAGACGAGCGCCCTGAGGCTGTCTGCCTGGGCCGCGCTTACCTGCAGGAAGACCTGCTTTAGGCACTCGGTCCCAGGAGCGTGGCTCCTCCGGCGCGGACACGGGCTAACAGAAGAGAGACCACTCGCAGTCATGCCGGAGAGCGGCGGGGTCTGGTGAGGGACGGGGCGCCGGGGGCAGGGCACACACACCAGCCAGACTCCCCTCCTGCCCGGGCACCCCTCCCGCTGCCCCTTGGCTCCAGAGTTACCTGCCCTGAGATCAGCACGTCTGGCCCAGGGCTTCCCTCTCCGCCACTGTCCTTCTCTTCTCTGGCTCCCTCTTTCCGTCCGTGCCGCACCCGCTGTCCTCTCCTGAGTCAGGTCTTGTGCGTGCACACAGGACGGCTGCTCCGGCTGGTTTGCCGTGTGCCGCCAGGTTCTCGGTAAGCAGCCCCGTCTAACACCGCTGGGCACGATGCCGTGGGCTTCACACACACTTCTCTATTTAATCCTCACGGTTTTTAAGGACAGTGCCAAGAGTATGCCCACTTTTAGGGAAGAGGAACTGAAGTAAAGAGAGGCTGAGTAATTCATCCCCGCCTTCCCCCAGAAAATCACCGCCAGCCGGCTGTAGTGCCAGCTCCTTACTGCTCAGGACTAGCCCCGATTTGACGGGAGAGGAATCAGGCTTCTGTCTGTGGGCAGATGAGAGGCAGCTGCCCCACGTGTTCCCTGGCCCGTTCCTGCAGAATCGCCAGACCCGATGACCCTGCCTGGCTTTGACCACCCAGAGCTAAGAGGAGTCCGTATTTCCCAAGCCCAAGGCCGCATGGGCAGGGTGGAAATCTAGACGCAACACAAGTCTGGTTAGAAGGGGGGAGAATGCTTCTGAATAGGTAACTAAAATATCTGCTACACCAATCTAGACATTTCCTGAATTTACTACAGCCCGAGAAAGCTGATGACGGTCCCTTTCCCACACCCCACTGCCAGAGTGGAGCGCTCATGAATCTGTACTTCCATACTAACCACGTGCATCTTTATTTCCATGCGTGGTTGCACCAAATTGGTGGGGCAGGTAGAGATCACCAGAAGAGAGAGACACAGGCAGGAGTAATGGAGACCCAGGGACCATATACCCCACAGAGCTTCCTGTGGGAATGCTGTGGTCCTGCTTGTCAGGAACCTGTTCTAGATGTTCGATACCTGCACATTGGCTGGAAATAACAGCATTCTTCCAAATAGCCTTGGAAATGAAATAAGCCTTAGTTGATGTAAAGCAGGTCTGGTCACAGCTATTGAATATTGAGAAGAGGAATAAGCAAACACAGCTTTCCTAGAGCACAGAACCCAGGAAGCCTGCCTTTGCAAGTGAGTGTTCGAGGGTGTGACTCAACATCTAGGATAACAATTACCTATGGTATTTATTATGATTGTCTGGTGTTTTATGTTGCTTCCTTTTTTTTTTTTTTTTTTTTATAGCTTTTGTGGCCTTTTGCATCCACCTAGAGCACAGTAAGATCCTATTTGGTTGGAAGAATGTTAGATTTTATAGTTGAAACCAGAGATTCAGATTCAGTAGGTCAGGGGTTGTGCTTGAGAATTTGCACCTCTAACAGGTTCCTAAGTGATGCTGATGGGCTGGCCAGAGCTCACACCTTCAGAAACACCAGCATGATCATTCCTGGGAATCAGCTGATGTTCTAGGCCAAACTTAACTCAAAGAAAATTTCTGGAAGGTACTATAGACAAAAATGTTAAAATATCTTATCAATTCTCCTGCTGTTTCTGTATCTTCCTGTCATCTTCAAAACTGAGAGAAGAGTGGACAGTGTAGTGGTACTGAGTACATTCACATTGTTGTACGACCATCTCGAGAACTTTTTCCTCCTGTTGACCTGAGACTCCGTCTCCATGAAGCAGCAGCTCCCCGTTCCCCTCCCCCAGACCCTGGCAGTCTCTCTTCTACTTTATGTCCCTGTGGAGTGACAGCTCTAGGAACCTCATATGGGTGGGATCATACATATTTGTCTTTTTGTGACCAGCTTATCTCACTTAGTGTCATGTTCCAGTGTTCATCCATGTTGTAGCATTTCTTTAAAAAAATTTTTTTTTAATGTTTATTTTTGAGAGAGAGAGAGAGACAGAGACAGAGAGAGCGTGAGCAGGGGAGGGGCAGAGAGAAAGACGCACAGAATCCGAAGCAGGCTCCAGGCTCTGAGCTGTCAGCACAGAGCCCGACTCAGGGCTCGAGCTCATGAACCATGAGATCTTGACCTGAGCTGACGTTCGATGCTTAATCAGCTGAGCCCCCCAGGTGCCCCGTAGCATTACTTTCGAAGGCTGAATACCATTCCATTGTACGGATGGACCACCTTTTGCTCATCCATTTACTTGTTGATGGACACTGACAAGGTATCCACATTTTGCTTATTGTGCGTAACCCTGCTGTGAACGTGGGTGTACAAGTCTCTTTGAGACCCTGCTTGCAGTTACTTTGGATGTGTCCCCAGATATGGGGCTGCTGGGTCATCTAGCACTTCTATTTTTAATATTTTGAGGAACTGACACACTGTTAACAATGTCTGCATCATTTTACCTTCTTAGCAATAGTGCATTTTCTCCAGATCCTGGCCAACAGTTCTCTTCCCTCCCTCCCTCCCTCCCTTCCTTTCTTCTTCTTCTTTTTTGATAGTAGCCATCTTAATGTTTGTGAGGTGATGTCTCACCATAGCTTGATTTGCATTGCCTAATAATTAGTGATGTTGAGCATCTTTTCATGACCTTATTGTCCATCAGTATGTCTTCATTGGAGAAATGTCTGTTCACATCTTCTGCCCGTTAGAAAAAAAATTTTTTTTAATGTTTTATTTATTTCTGAGAAAGAGACAGGCAGCGTGAGCAGGGGAGGGTCAGAGAGAGAGGGAGACACAGAATTGGAAGCAGGTTCCAGGCTCTGAGCTAGCTGTCAGCACAGAGCCCGACGTGGGGCTCGAACCCACGAACCGTGAGATCATGATCTGAGCCGAAGTCGGACACTTAACCGACTGAGCCACCCAGGCACACCATCTTCTGCCCATTTTTAATTGGATTTTGTTGTTGTTGATTTGTAGGAGCTTTTTACACGTGCTAGACCAGCCCTCGTATAAATACAACATTCCGGACTGGTGCCGGAGGCCCTGTTGGCTATCATTGCCCAGCTGTGTTGCCTTCATCCAGGGGTCTCAGCCTTGGGTCATTTTGTGCCCAGGGTAATTTGGCGATGTCTGAAGACACCTCTGGTTGTCAGAACTGGTAGGAGTGCTATTTGGACATCCTACAATGCACATGAAAGCCCCACGACAAAGGACTGTCAGGCCCAGCATGGCAAAAATGCCAAGGTTGAGTCACCTGCTTAAAGCAAGCCACCTGCCCCCTGGAGGTCTCTGTCTCCTCACCTGTGCAGTGGGGGGTCAGACTGCATGGTCTAGAAGGTGCTTTCCTATGTTAATCTCTCACGTATTCACTTTCTTTCATCTGCCATCAAATAAAAAAGTAACACATCTTGAAAGGTCCTCCTGGGTCTATGATGGGTGTCTACACCGTATCAGATTCACTCAGCCCATACGCGGTGGGCTCCACTCTTCCACCTGTGGAGCTGACGATCCACACTAGCAAACAGCTGGCATGGGACATAGGCCCTGGCCACTTCCCCTTGGGCTTGGCTCTAAAGGGAGCAGAGCTGTGTGAGGGGGACAGCAACGGGCTGGGGTCACGTGGGCCTAGGTTTGAACCCTGAGCACTGCTGGGACAAACGTGGTTTTGACCCGGGCAGTTTTCAGCCAGCCGCATTCAGACTTGCGGGGGCTGAGGTGTGGGTGAGTCTGGGGCTCCCCCTTGAGGTCTTGAACAGCCCCCGGGCCCCCTGAGGGCCGGCGTTCCTTCCACCCCAAGGGCGATGCAGGAAGTCCCCAAGCAGCGCTGGGCACCGTGCACACTCGCTGAGGGTCGCCGCCCTCCCCTGAGAGCCTTCTGGAGCTAAAACAGTCCCGTTATTCTGTGGATCCTGGAAATCCGGGAATGATCTCAGCACAGAAATTCTCTTACAGGCTTTGTACCTGCTGGTACACATATGGAGAGCAGCTCCTAAAAATCACAAATTCCTTAGCGTAGCTTTCAGTCCAGAAACTGCAAACAGGTTAAACTGTTCTTGTGTGGGCGCTGAACACAGGGGTCCTGTGTGTCTCGTTGGGCACGTCCGTGGTGGTCCCCGGGTGCAGGTGCGTGCCCCCCCCCCCGGGAGCTCGGTGGGGCTTGAATCGAGTCCCAGCCTGGAGCCAAGCCTCTGCTCCTTGCTGTTAGCAGCCCCGTCGGGGGCGTCGGGGGCTGTCAGCGCTCACAGAGATATGGGGTCAGGGAGAAGCTCCTTTTCATTTAGAGAAAATTCCTTGAAGACTTTTCTTAAAATTGTTTCTTTCCCGAGTGGCCAGAATGTGGTTATTCATTTAAATATTTACCATGGGGAACCCCCCCGCCCCAACAATGGCAGGCTCTCATTCACTGACGGACCCGAAACTCAAGCAGTCTCGTGTACAATTTGGAATTGAAAGCCCTCTCCAAACAGGAAGCTGCTGAAGCATCCACCGTGGACAGATGGGGAGAACAGAGCCAGGAGCTCTGGAAGGAAGCCACGGCGGGTAGTTAGCGAGCTCTGGCTGGCTTTCCTGTGCCGGGCACCACGCCGTGGGTGCTCCTATAGCATCTCATTGAATTTAGGCAGCCCCTCAAGGTGGGAATCCTCTAGCACCAGACAGATGCGGAAACTGGATGTCAAGGAAGGAGCCAGCTGTCCGTGGTCTAATACAGCCGGTCGGTGGGGGGGCCGGGTCTGCCTGATTCCCAGCCTCTCCTGCTTGTAACCACTCCCTGCTCTGGTGCCCTGAAAGACCCCACACTGGGAGAAATGGCTGGCTTTTATCATTTATGTTCTTTGTCAGCGTAGGTGGTACTAAACTCAGCGAGGCCTTTCTGGAGGAAATGGGAAGAAAATGCGTGCACATTTGAAGCTTTCAGGTATTAGAAATTAGGAGTATTGACGAGCCTGTGAAAGCTCTCACGTCCCACGGTGATCTAGTTAAATCAGCACCATGTGTCCTACGGCTTCCTTTTCAGCTCCGCGTAGGGACACAGCGGAGAGAGGCTGGCAGGGCCGGTGACCCTGGCCCGCTGCAGGGATGGGCCCTGGCTGACGCCCACGGGTTGCGCCCCCCCTGAATGTATCAGCTCCTGGAGGTCTGGATGCTCTCAGGCTGGGCCCGGTGCCCGGAAATGGTGATCGGGCGGGAGCGCTGACTCTGGTCGTGTCCTGCCTCCTTCTCCCGGGTCCCTCTATCTTCCTGTAAGCCAAAAAAACAAATAAATAGAATAAACTCTTTAAAGATTTAATTGCAAAGGCAATAAATATCTTCATTGTCTATTTAGAAAATACAGGCAAGCCATCAGACGAAAATAGAAGCAAACCGCAACACTACGACCCCGCAGTTCTCTTGTGTGCATTTACGTGTGTACACATCTCCTGCTCAAACACACACACACGCACGTACACAGGTCAACAACATTTGCAGTAAAGAGAAGTAGGAAAAAAGTATTGTTTTCAAGTTTTACTGTCATTCATAGATTCTTATTTTATTTTTATATATATATTTTTAAAATATTTTTATTTATTTCTAGGAGAGAGAGAGAGGCAGCTGTGCAGGGGAGGGTCACAGAGAGAGGGAGACGCAGAATCTGAAATAGGCTCCAGGCTCTGAGCTGGCAGTCAGCACAGAGCCCGACGCGGGGCTCGAACCCACGAACCGCGAGATCATGACCTAAGCGAAAGTCGGACGCTTAACCGACTAAGCCACCCAGGCGCCCCTAGTTTTTATATTTTTATTTTGGGGGGCAGAGGGAGAGACAGAATCCTAAAAGCAGGCTCCATGATTCGTGTGGAGCCCGACACAGGGCTCGATCCCGCACCCCCAGAATCATGACCTGACTGAAGTCAGGAGCCGGATGGACACTCAAATGACGGAGCCGCGCAGGCGCCGCAGTTCATGTATTTTTAAAAACCATTTCCTTTGTGTCATATAATCTGCTTTTCACAATTGTATGTGCTTTGGGCACACTTTGACCATTGTGCTACCTCGGCTGCAGTGGGCTGGCGGTCAGATATCCCCACTCAACCTGAATTCGTGCACCCGGGTCCCGCTCTTTTCTGGTCTGTCACGCCGTCGGGGGTTTGCTGGGGAGCTGCCTTGTGCGGGGGGTGAGGGGTTCAGCACCAAAGGCCCCCCGTGGCAGGTCTCTGGGTACCTCCGGTGGGATGTCTGTTTTGGGGTGGGCGGTCCAGATGGGAGGCAGGCCCCGGGGGCTGAGGTCCAGCGTGGTTGGGGCACCGAGGAGGCGGGTCCAAGTGCCGCCCGGGGAAGCTCGGGCAAAGAGCCCACCTGGGCCTCGTCTAAGCCTGGCTGCCGTAACAGACTGGGTGTGACCAACATGCACTCATCTCTCACGGTTCCAGAGGCAGGAAGTCCAAGATGCAGGTGGAGACTCAGCCGCCTTCTCCCCGTGTCCCCGCCTGGCAGGTGGAGCTCTGCCGTCCTCTTATGGGGTGCTGGCCCCGTTCGGGGTGCCACCCGTGTGACCCCACCTACACCCAGTCGCTTCCCAGAGGCCGCAGCCCTAACACCGGCACCTGGGGGGACACAGGCACACCGTCCACAAGCCCGGACCAGACGACACCTTGACGTCTACACTGAGGACTTTTGGACTCTTCCGGTTCCAACAGTAACATTAACTTAATGTGGTCGCGAGCCGCTCAGCTGACTGGGCTTGTCACCCCGTTCCAGGAAACGGGACAGGGCTTTATGTGGGACTACGTGTGTTAATTGATCAGAATAATTAACTTTGTGGTTACATTTTAATACCAAAACTCATAGTAAACAACTGGTTTTGTACAGAGCAGCCACACCCCTGCACGGCTCCTCTGAGCCGCCCACCGTCGGCCCCGACACAGCTGCACCCGAACGCAGGGAGCCGTCCGGTGGCGGTCGCGGCCACAGCTGTGGCCGGGGGACTAGAATCTGCACTGCCGGCGTCCCGCCTCCTCCCTTTAGTTACGCGACATTTTGTGGCCCCCTGTGTCCAAACCACACGGGGCCTGGTGAAAGCCCTGTTCTGTGCTTGCTCTGTGCGGACGGTGCTGGTGTTTTCCGCGGGACGCCTGCAGTTTGCTGGGGGTGCCCACGTGCTCTTCGGAAGCTTTCGGGGATCCCTAATAGAGAGCCAGACACCTGGGAGGCGAGGTTGGGGCCACACCCCGGCTCTGCCAGCTGGAGGCTTAGCAGAGGATTAACTTGATGGGACATGGATGGTGGAGTGAGTTCGTCTTTGCTCACTTAGCTCACTGATTACTCATTTAATCAAATCTCAGTTTCCTTATCTGTCAAATGGTGGTGTTGACGCTTACCCTGGGGGCCATGCAAGCATCAAACGATATCGCAGGTGGAAAGAACTCTCCTCACAGATGGTCAGTAAAGTCTGTTCCCTTCCTGGATGCTCTTTCTCTGTTAGCTGGTGTCGTCTGAGCCTGTGTTTGGACTGAGGCCCTGCCCAGCCTCTGGGTACCGCCCACCCCTCCAGGGGTCGGCCTGGAGACAGCTCCGGCCAGGCCCGACGAAGCCAGCCTCCCGCCCAGCCCTGCCCTGTCCTCGAGATCTGTGGGCCTTCCTTGGACCTGCCATCGGGACCTTCTGGAAGGTGTTGGCTTCTAGGGACTCGAGATCCCAACTTTGCCTGGGTTACTTTATGTGAGTTTGGATGGATTCCTTGGTGCTTGACTGTCCTGGGATTTAGGGCTGGAGTCTGGCAGATGGTGGCTTGGGTTTTGGGGCAAAATCTCTCGTTCCTGTTCTGAAAGCACATGTGAGCTGGGCCTTGGGCGAAGCTTAACTAGTTTTACTCTCATAACTGAGTCCAGTGCCACATCTGGGCATAGATGCCTGCATCGTGAGGCTGTAGGAAAGGGGACTGGGTTTCACAGGCAGCATCTGACCTGGCCAAGGAGCACCCACAGTGGAGGGACAAGGTGTGTTTGCTCCCATGCCTTTCCTGTAAGATCACACACAGTCACGTTCCTAGCGGATCGCACAGGATCTGAGGTTCCTGGCCGATCGCAGTCTATGATTTCCTAACTGATTGTACACAGTCAAGATTGCCTGTGTAACTGCGCACAGTCAGAGGCGCTCTGGCATCAGAAGACTGCGTGGAGATCCCTTCCTCCAGCTTCCTCATTTGGGAGAGGCTGGGACTGAGGCTCGGGAATCTTCAGTGGCGTCCTTGAGATGCTCTGCTAGCTGGTGACAGCTGAGTCAGCAGCAAACCTGGGCCACTAGGTGTTTGCTCCACTGCATTCACATCAGCACAGGCGGATGTTAAAGTGTGGTTCCGGGGGGCTGGGGGCCCCGCCTGTGGCCAGAGCCTGTGCCAGGCCAGTGAGGGCGCGTGCTCCCTCCCACACGCCGTGTTTCGCGGAAGAGCAGAGGACCCAGGCACTTCCCTCAAACCACATAATTGAGCCCAAGCCTGAGCCCGAGGTGCTGCCAGTGGTGGTGTCAGGCGGCACCTGGCGTGCGGCCCTGCGGGGCGGGTGCTGCCCTCGCCGTCTCACTGAGGCCACACGGGCCTCGAGACGTCCACAGCCTGCCCGGGGTCACAGCGGGGAGGCTGCTCCACCGGCACGTGGGTCTCTGTGTCGCCCTCACAAGCACACTTTGACGCATTCTGCCGTCCTTGCAAGGATTCGTGTCCACGAGAATGACCCATCGCAGTGCACGAGTCGCAGAAGATAATCTGTGCCCCGCAGCGCCGTGCAGTTTACAGCCCGGCGCCGAGCGTGTTCATTCTGACTCTCCCAGGAAGTCGGCTGGAGGGGCCAGTCCACTGCCGTTTCCCTCGCAGCAGCGGTTCAGCTTGCGCTTCTGTTCCGGGAGCAGCCTGCCCTGCGGGCGCTTGTTCCCCACAGGACATCCCACAGGCACCGGCCAGGGGCCAGGTCCCCCGGGGTGGCCGTCCTGGTGCAGCTTCGATCCGGGGCCTCGGGCCGGTCGGCTGCTGGGACGGGTGCCCTCAGGACCGGACGTGCCCAGGTCTGGCCCCTCCTGAGGGTTTTGGCCCCGGACCGCGGCTGCACAAGGGCGGACGTTTCTGAAGCAGCAGTGTTGACAAGCAAGTGACTCTCACGTAAAGAAACAAAGATGTGATGCATTTTTTGACAAGTCTAATTTCTGACCAGGCAATTCCCCTTTAAATACTTTATTGCTTTTTAAGATTGCTTTCAGGGTCCTCGAGAAATCATCTCCGCAGTGACGAATGGTTTGCTTGTCTTGGGATCCGGTTGTCCTTATGGTTAACTGATGTAAGAGTTCGGGTTAGTGTAAAAAAGTCGCAGAAAAACGTGCTCTTCTCTAAACCCATGATTCTTTCTCTCACAGTAGGCG
Source organism: Hyaena hyaena (assembly GCF_003009895.1). Lineage (NCBI taxonomy): Eukaryota > Metazoa > Chordata > Mammalia > Carnivora > Hyaenidae > Hyaena > Hyaena hyaena. The sequence continues at coordinate 519,988 of NW_024081246.1, read as the reverse complement.
GTGGCGTGTGGGACGTGGTGTCTTACTCTTTCACCTGCTCCGTCTGCTTCTCTACCTCCTTCTCTCCTGGGATGGGCGTGTTGCCGGCCCCTGTGTGCACAGGGAGCGGACACGAACCCAGAGGAACAGGCAGGTCCGAGACCCAGCAGCCCAGCAGCAGAGGAAACCATTTGGCGGAAAGATGATCTCTCCAGAGGACTTCCTTAGGAAAAGATAAAAGCCACTTCAGAGATGATTTTCACCCTTAAGTTGACTTAATCCAGATCTGGCTCGTCCTTCCCGAAGGCTCTGGGGAGGACCCTCACCTCCCACATGCCCCTGCGCCCATTTTGCCTCTCCCGCCGCCTTGCTGGCCTCTCCCCTCCCCATTGCCGCTTTTCATCCATCATGCTCCTTCCTAAGAGGAGAAATAAAGAAAAGAATTTATTTTTCCCCAGACAGGTGGTAAGAAAGAACGCAAGAGATCAAAGCCATAGATCTAACTGTTGACTTTCAACCGCTCATCTGTCTTTTTGCCCCATTTAAATATTTTACAAATAAATGTCAAGTCAGTGAAGCTATCGGTCTGGTCTGAGGATGCTGGTAATTATTTGTAGAAAATAATTACGTGGTCTTGATATTCTCTGATGTCCTGCGAGGAGCACACATATGCATGCACACGCACACAGAGAAGGCCCTGGGTCACCCCAGGCAAGGGAGATAAACAGTGTCTTCCGCTGGCTGGTCCGGAGGGAGGGGCTGATGACGGCTGGCTCGGTCACCTGCGCGCCTTCCTCACACATGTCCCCATCAAGGACAGTGATGAGTTGATGGAGGCAGCTGGGTGTCCTCCGCTCATTCCCTCGCCTACTGGGCAGCAGGCTCCTGGAAGCTGGGAAGTGCTCTCCTGTTGCTTTTCACAACCAGGCTTAGCGTTGGGCACAGTGAAGAGACTCAGATTTTTTAAGGCTTCATGCTTCATTCGTGGGTGGAACTTTCTTTGTTTTCCTTAGCTCTGCTGTGTCCTCGCCTGGCTCTGTGCCGGGGCAGACCGGGAAGGGCTGCACCCGTCTGGCCCCTTTCTTGCCCTCCAGGGACGGGGTGGTGCCGAGTGGGAGGAGAGAGGTGGGCACACGCCCTCCCGCTCCTTCCCAGCCGGGCTGCGCCGCGGGGGCCACACCTCTCACCAGGCTGCCTGCCCTGCGAGGGGGTAACAGCCCCCGGTGACACCGCAGCTGCCCCCGGGCCTCCTGTCTTCGCTTCCTTCAGCCCGTGTAGCTGTGCCCTGCCCCGTCACCAGCAGCGCCTCTGATAATCTGTTCATCTCCCCTTCGGGTTGGGCCAGTCCTTTCTGGCCGGGATCCTGACCAGTACGATTAAGACCATTCTAGTGATAGTGTTTGCTTTTTTCTTTTTTTAGAAGATGCTTATGTTTACTCCTTTGAGAATATAGATCTAGGAGGTTAGTGAGGAAATCACGTTCTCTACCGGGTGGCCAGATTTGCCAGAGAAGGCAGCCAGCGCCTTCTGTGTTTGAAACCCCAAAGCCTGTGGTCCTGCAGCCCCTGCTCTGTGTGCCGGGGGTGAGCAGGCAGTGCCGGTGATGCGGGAAGCCAGGCAGGGCTGCTGCCTCGGAGGGGCTGATGGCCCAGGGCGGAGCAGAAGCCTGCACGTTCGCGCTCTGGGGACTGTCCTGCACCCTCAGCTCCTCTGGGCTGTTACCAACTGGCCAAGCCCGCCTTCCTCTTGAGGTTGGGAGCCCTTGCCGGCAGAGCTGGGTTTAATTCCTTTGGCTCTTCCAGTAGCTCCTGAAGAGCCTGGCTTCTGAATTCCGGAAATGGCTGTCGAATGCCAAGCCAGGAGATGCCAGCACAAGGTGTACTTCCTCCAGAACCTGGACAGCATTTAGAGGTTACGTCCCGTGACGCACGTGGCCGGACACAGGCTTTAGTGGGCTACATATAGTCTGCCTAATTCAAAAACGACAGTGTGTAATTTTCCTCTCTGACACCAGTTCGCAGCATAAACTGCAATACACAGAGGTAACAAAGCAAGATGCTAGTTACCGCCTTCAAACATTCCATAGAAACTAAACTGTTAACAACAGAGGGTTGTTAGAAATGTGACGTTCTTCCGAGTGTGTCATATTTGTCAAGCCGCATGTTGAGAGGCCTGTTCCAATCTATTAAAAGGAAAGCAACTGTGTAAATGCTCTTAAAGCTCTCCCATTGTCTGTGATCACGGGTAATGCGATTTATCTTTGCCATTTTAGATACTTCGGAGCTCTTTATGATTATCCCTAAAGTAATTCACCACGGTCAAAACCAAAAAGCCTGGCGTTTCATGTCTTGCAAGTCCCATATCTCTAATTTGGGATTGCTGGGTGACCGCTCGGCTGAGATGATATTTTAACTTTTAATATCTTTCTCACTGGATGAAATGACGAGCATTTTTGAATCTCTTGCTCATTAATTAGTGGAATTCCACTCCTGTGGAGAAGAGAAAAGTGTATATACATTCCCATTTAGAAAACGCATGCCAGCATTGTAAGAACTGGAAGTAGAGCCAACAGAAAAAAGTGACAGAAGTGGAGGCGAGGGGTGAGGGAATTGGGGAGTGAAAACCACCTGGTGACTTCATCACCGCTGCCACCACGATGACCATGAGCATATTATCACCACCGTCATCACCACCATCACCATCATCACCACCATCTTCATCACCCTTACCATCATCACCACCATCATTACAATCATCTTCATCGTCACCATCACCATCATCATCACCATCATCATCACCATAATTATCATCATCACCATCACCACCACCACCATCTCCACCATCACCATCATCATCATGATCAAAGTAATAATACTCAACATTTGCTGACTTTCCTCTCTGCAGCGGCGCTGTGTTCAATATGTTTATGTAATAGACAAGCTTTGCTATAAGTTGTCGAGGCAGATAGATTCTTATCCCCACTTTACAGATGAGAAATGTGAAGTATAGGGAAGTTGAAATAAATTGGCCAAACTGATTCCAACCCAGCAGCCTGACTCCAGAGCACGTGTTACCAGTCAAGCTCTGTGTAAGTGCCCAGTATGGGTGTGTGCGCACATGGGAATTTAATTTGTGTGACACCGTATAGGAAGGCAGGTGTGAAGTCTCTCTGCCTCAGTGAGTATGTGGTGGGGTCCCCTCCCTAAGGAAAAAAGAAAAAAAGAACATCTCAAGGCAGCCTTGCTATTCGCGTACGTGACAACATCCCTCACGACCTTGTAACACGCGACCACATTAATCAGACTGCAGGTTTGTGTGTTACCATATACGGGAGACAAAGAAGTAAAAAAAAATATAAAAAACCATGCCACGTGGTGTTCAGGGCTCAGTTCTTCGGGTACGAACCTGGGATAAAGTTGCTTCCTGGAAAGAAAAGCCTGGGTGTCACGACTCTGTGTGAGAACGCTGCTACAGGTACACCGAGCCTTGGGCACTTCGGAGCGCCTGCGGTTTGTCTTCTCTGCGAAGCTGCCCTCCTTTGGACAACCCCTTTCCCTCCCACCTCCTCCAGAGGTGTCTGGTGCCCCCAGGCCCTTCTCCCGCACAAGGAGTGCTTGATGGCTTGTGCAGGAAGGGCGGAAAGCGTCATGTTTTGTGCGCCTGTTGCCGCAGCGTGGCGCTTCCCTCCATGGCCCGCGAGCGCTGCGTGGCTGGCCTCCGCCTCCCTGAACCGCCCACGGCTCCCTGAGCCTTCTGTTCGGACCGTGGCCCCAGCCTAGTCACCGGCGGGCTGGCTTTGCCAGTGCTTGGACGGGCGCGTGCGTCTGCCCCTTCCTCTGGACCTGTCGCTGCCGTGTGAACATGCCTGGGCAGCCTGCTGGGGGAAGGGGGCTCCCGCTGGCTAGGCCGTCTGAGACCAGCAGGGCGCAGGTGGGAGACCCGCAGAACTGCCCCGCAGACGGGAGACTGGCAGCCGTAATCAGTGGTGGTGGTTTAGGCCAAAGTTTGGGTGGTTTCTTATGCAGTGTGTCCGGGCAGTGGATAACTGATACACAAGTCTGGAGCCAAAGCCTTACCCGCAGAAGGGAAGCAGCTCGTGCAGCAGAAGACTTTGTAGGGACTGAGTTGTGCGTGCAGGGCCCCCCCCGCCCCGGCCGCCTCGGGTGAGTGTGTGTGCAGGGGGTGAGTACGCACATGCAGGGATGAGTGCCCGCGATGGGGATGAATGCTTGTGTGTAGGGATTGAGGGCGCGTGCAGGGGCTGAGTGTGCATGCAGGGACGAGTGCCTGTGGTGGGGATGAGCGCGCGTGCAGGGGCTGAGTGGGTGTGCAGGGGCGGAGCGCGCGTGCAGGGGCTGAGTGTGTGTGCAGGGGCGGAGCGCGCGTGCAGGGGCTGAGCGCGCGTGCAGGGGACGAGGGCCTGCGCTGGGGAGGAGGGCGTGTGCGGGGCTCTGCTTGCGCTCGGCTTGGCGGTGGAGTCCCACTCCTGTACGTTGGGCTGCTTTGGGTGCCGGGTGCCCTGCCCTTGGAAAGACCTTCTTCCTCTTCCTCTTCAACCTGACACCTGGGCGGTTGTTCAGTTTCCAGAGCGCCATGGACACCAGGTGTGGAGGCTGCAAACCGCGGGGCCAGAGAAGCGACCCTTCCCTGCAGGAGGCCGGGTGCACGTGCCCCCTTGCCCAGGGGCTGGCACGTGCCCGATAATTCCCCCTCCCCATTTTATCTGCTGTACTTCATTGCACCAAATAAACAGGGAAGCCTTTAGTCATCTGCACCAAAAAAAAAAAAAAAAGGAAAACTGCACTTTGACAAGTGCCAGAAGTCAGAAATCACATGAGATCAGTGTCTAATTACAGGCCTAACAAGGAGTAACTAAGGCCTCCAACACACCGTGCACAACCCAGCGCGAGCCCCCACCGGCCTGAGGTGTCCCGAAGCCCGACTTCGCTGGACTGTGAGACGGAGCGGCGCAGGGCTTCCGGAAACGCGGAAACCGGCCGTCTAAGAGCGTCCTTCAGCATTTCAGCCGCGGCCCGGCCTCGTCAGCCTGAGCAAGAGCACTTTTCTGCTTCTTGTTTCTGGCTCGGGCCCGAGGGGATGAGCTGCTGTTGGGAGAAGCCACAGATACTCCCACACGAAACAGGTCACAGGTGCACTTGTTTTAGGGCTGAAGCCTCACCGGGTGCCGCGCAGCGGGGTCCGTGTGGGGTTAGCAGTGGCGTCTTGGGCTTTCAGGTGTGAAACACGGAACCGAGCACAGGCCGCGTCCGTGTGCCGGGCCGGGTGCTTGTGTGAAGGGCGCTGCCCCTTGCCTCAGGGGGCAGACACGGGGCCAGGTGCCTGGGGTCTCGCTGTCTGCGCAGCTCCACATGGGACAGGTGACCTGTCCCTCCAGCCGCGGACGCCAGGCCGCCCCGTGTCACCCCGCCCTGTCACTTCCTGTCACCTCCCCTCCCCTTTCCGCCGGAGCGCTGGGCACCACCCAGCGGGCAGCGTCCCCATCCCTGCTGGCCGGCCGCCTCCAGCAGTGGTGTCCGCTCCTGCACCACCGAGACTCGGTGCGTGGGACACCTGCCGCCCCAGGCCGGGACAGCGCTTGGGACGCCGCGGGGCCCGGGGCCATTGCGTGACGAGCCCCTGGAAGCACCAGCCCCTCCCTCGTATGTGAACAGCAGACACTGCGGTTCTTACTTACGAAAACTTCGATGGCACGACTCTCGCCGTGTCCTTGGCTCGCCGGTGGCCCTGCGGCGGGGCTCCTGCTCTCCGGCCACGTCCGGGAACCCGGGGAGGGGACCTTCTCCCTCTGTCTCTCCCTCAGATCTCGTGTGTGGAGGAAACGCGTTAGCTGAATAGAACACTTACCAGGAAATGATCTGTTCCTCCCTTTTGCATCAAAGGCATTGACACGCCTGACGAGGGTTCGTGATCCGCAGAGACGACCACGTCCGGCCCCCACCTGACGGCCCCCGGTCGGGGAGGGGGGCAGCGGGGTCCGAGCCAGGCCTCCTCCTCTGCGTCCTGGCCGGTTAGGCCCTGCCTCTGTCTACTCGTAACCACTTCCTCCGCTCTAAGGGAATTGTTTCACGGATACAAATTTAGGGGTGCCCCTGCCCAACCCCTGACTGCCTCACTTGAGCGCCGGCTACACAGGCTGTGGGGCCCCGTACAAAATGAGAACAAAATGGGAGCCCTTGGTTCAGAGCTCGTTAAGTCTCTCAGGTCCCCACGGAGAGCCGTGAACCCGCGAGTGCGCAGGCCACATGGCCGTGCAGCCGGCCCTGCTTCTGTTCTGTCTCTCGGGGTTTCCAGGCAGGCCCAGTCCTTGGAGTGGGTGTCCCAGGTGATACCGTAGCAGTAGTGCTTCTAAAACGGTGTCTACGCCGGGGTGCCAAGCACTACCTAGTCACACAGGATGGCCCAGTCTATTCTGGAGGTAAGGTTTTCCTCTCTAGAATCACAGGGACGTTTCACATGTGTGTTGATTCTGGAATTAGCAATATTGGCCTTAGTAAAATCACATACATTTTTATTTACACAAATACCAATGCTGTTTGCATGTAGCGTTTATCCCTCTCTCCTTCCCTCCCTCACCAGGTGTTTATTATGTGCCCGGCGCCGTTAGCCACTGTGGGGGCCCAGACACGTGTCCTACATAAATAGTACAAATGCAAGGTTGACCATATGAGCACCTTATGAAGGGGGGGCGGGTGCTGTGGGAATCTGGAGAAGGAAGGGGTCGGTGCACTTGGCTGGGACGGGGAGGCCGGCCTGGTGAAGCCCCAGGAGCAGACCCGGCAAAGCTCCGTGCTCAGCCCCCCTCACCCTCTCCAAGATGGCGCGTCCGCCTCCACCGCCCGGGTTGTAAATTCCTACACACAAGACTGTCACCTACAGCAACCAATTATACAGGTGACAGAGAGGAAAAGGCAGCTGTCCTCGCTGAAATGACCTTTGTGTGAATACTTCAAGTTTGACTCGAAGAACAGGGGCTATTGTGAAACCCTCCAGGAAGAGCAAGTCAGAACCCTCCCTGAGGACATCACACTGTTTCCTCTCCCAGGAAGCATCCCCCTGCTGGTATTTGGGGCATATTCAAGGATGCTGTTGGCGCAGGCGGCTAATTCTCCAGGTGCTGGCATCCTGGAGGACACGGAGCTCTCCGACAGTCTCAGGTGTGGGTTATTTGCACCACAGAGCACCCGGATTTGTCACAACCCTATGCCAGTTGACAGTCCCCATCTCACCTCAGTGTCAGAAAAACCGGGAAGTCTGTGGGTGACAGGCTTGGCGAACACCTGACGCAGCCCTTGGCCTCCCCCCCCCCCCCCCAGGCTCCACGCACCTCTGCTGAACTTCCTTCTCAATCGGGATTTGCCGCATGGCAGCCAGACACCCACAGGCCGGCGAAGGTCCCTTTTCACTTCAGTTCAGGCCAGGGTCTGAATGAGGGTCTTCTTGGCCTGATTTGGGTCACCTGTGGCCAGGGGCTGGGGGGGCAGTGGGGTGGGTCAAGGGAGGCTACAGGCTACACTTGGGCAAAATGAATGGGGTGGGATCATTCTAGACTGGGGGAGGGAGCTTTCCCCAAAGGGAACGATCTGGACAGACACCCATACTTACTTCAACAGGGGTCATCTTTTTACAATGAGGAAATTAGGAAGAGAGAGGGAGTCTGAGGAGAGGGCTCCAAACGGGCAAATTTGGGGTATGCATGTGACATTAAGGATTTTGTAAGAGGAAGAGAAGGAGTCTTACTTGGTTTGGAGTAAGGGTGTTTCACAGTCATGAATCATCAATGTTTGGTGACAGATCAACCAACTGGCAGGTGTAGGGGGCGCCCTGGAGCTGGGTCTGGGGACACGTGGCTGGCCAGAGGACAGGTGTGGTCCCATCCCTGAAGGCCCTTCGGTGGGCCAGGGGGCTGGCTGGGGAGAGCGGTGGGTGCGGGCCCTGTGGGTGACCCCTGTCCTCGGGGCTGCCTGAGGGGCCGGCCCACGTCCCCGGCCCGGACAGTGGCTTTCTCTCGGTGAGGTCTGAGCCACCCACGGGCCGAGGTGTCGTTGTGCCCACACATCGCTGTGTCCAGAGTTGTGTCACTTGGTGGTGGCGTCCGCACTGCAGACTTGCTTCTGTGAGCACCGTCGCCGAGGCAGTGCTGACCCGGGAATGGGTCCTGGTCGGGGGGAAGGGGGACGAAGGTGTCTGATGGCTGACCTCAGGACACGAGTTCGACCCTCGTTACGTGGCATCGTTTCCTCTCCCGGAGCCCCGGCGGATTCCCCTGAGCAGTGAAACCGGGCGTGAGTGTGCACGAACAGTGTGTGAAGAAAGAGCGTCTACTGGGAAGGCGAGGTGGTCACCGACCCCCATTACCGGCGGGGGGTGCTGGGACCCGCCGGCCGGCTGGTAGAGTGGGCACGGGTGCCCGCAAGACGTCTTGAAGAGACCGAGTCAGGACCGGTTTGCAGTCTTCCCGGCGGAGGGAAGTGTGCGCGGGGGAGGGGCGGAAGCATGCGTGGGGGGGGAAGGGGGGGGAAGCGTGCATAGGGGCGGGG
>NW_024081246.1:445795-511148 GCF_003009895.1 Hyaena hyaena | reverse complement strand
GTGCACGGAGCGGGGGCGGGGGGAAGCATGCATGGGGGAACGGGGGGGAACGGGGGGGAAGCGTGCACAGGGGCGGGGTGGGGGAAGCGGGGGCGGGGGGAAGCACTCGGGGGGGGAAGGGTGCACGGAGCGGGGGCGGGGGGAAGCATGCATGGGGGAACGGGGGGGGAACGGGGGGGAAGCGTGCACAGGGGCGGGGCCCTTGGTCACAGGCGGTGGGGACGCGATCCTGCACTTGGGCCTCGGGCGGCCTGGGTTCTCGGGTCCCTCCTGACCCCGACCGCGTGCCGTGGGGCAAGTTCACGAGCCTGTCGCGCCTCCCGAGCAAGGCTGTGCCGGATCGCCCGGCCCTGAGACCCCGTGCGCTCACGAGCGGAGCCGCCTCGGGCGGTTTGGTTCCGCCCGCGTCGTCGTACGTAGGCCGGTGCGTTACCCACGCTCTTCGCGTGCGTCGCCGGAGACCGCGGGACGCTGCGCGGCGCCTCTGACGCCCACGGGCTTCTCGGGCCGAAACGCGGACCCCACCCGTGACCGACGCTTTTTCAGGCTGTTCCTGACAGAGGTGGGCAAACCCTCACCTCGCTCCTGAGACCAGGGGGCTCCTGCCCTTGGGGAGGACAGTCCTGCCGCGGGGACAGGGCTCCCGGGACACGCGGGGACAGGGCTCCCGGGACACGCGGGGACAGGCTCCCCCGACACGCGGGGACAGGGCTCCCCCGACACGTGGGCAGCGCGGCCGTGCAGATGCCGATGCCGATGCCGCCCGGCTCGCTCCCTTGGCAAGAGGCGGACTCGGACCCGCGGTCCTTCCTCCCTCCCCGGGGGGTGCGGGGTGCACGCCGCTGTGGAAACACGGCCCGCTGCACACCAGGTGACCTGAGTGTCACATGCTGCCGTCTCAGTAAAGCCTTACCTTCTTGTGGTAGGTCTACACTTCCTACGTGTGCTTTCTGTGTGTGTGTGTGTGTGTGTGAGAGAGAGAGAGAGAGAGAGAGAGAGGGAGACAGAGCACAAGTGGGGGAAGAGCAGAGGGAGGGAGAACAGAATCCGAAGCAGCTCCAGACTCTGAGCTGTCAGCACAGAGCCCGCCGCGGGGCTTGAACCCACAAGCCGAAGTCGGATGCTCAACCCACTGCACCACCCAGGCCCCGCCTCTGCGTTTTCTGTGATAGTGTCCTATTCGGAGCATTAAATTTCATTTTGTTCACTCTGCAGTTTTCACATGGTGGAGTTTGGAGGCGTCATGAGGAGCCTAAAGCCAGGCTAGGAGTCAGTACTGAGAGGTCGGTGGTCCTGGTCACTGAGGACTGGTTTTCGTTTCCTGGAGGGTAAAATTTGTTCCAGAACCTTCCTAAGTGGAGTGCAGCCTGCCTGCTGGCTGGCCCTCCCCACTTCCTCCCTACCTGCAGCCCCCCAGGGCCTCAACTGGTCTCCCGGCCGGGTGCACCTGCAGAGCACTGCACCCCCCTTCTCACAAGTGGGCTCCCGCCTCTTCCTCCTAAGACTGTCTTCCCGTCGGAGGCCACCTCTTTTCTAAATTCTGACCAAAGCAGTGAAATAAAAGGCAGCAGACGAGCTGCGGCACGCCACGTCCCATCAAACGTTCCATCTGATATAAAGAGCACGCGTGCTTTGATGTTCCCCTCCGGGCTGCCCCGTGCGGGGTGGGAAGTCGGGCACCACTCCTCGCCTGACCGTGCTCCCCGGCTCCGGCATGAAGCGCATGCTCAGCGAGTGTGGGGGCACACGCTCTGAGATGCCGTTGGCACAGCCCTGGGGGTACTTTTAGCTTGTGCATTGCCTCCTTCCCTCACGTTCCCGTGAACAATGCCAAAGATACTCAGAAGAAGAGAGAGCGGCCTCATAAGCCCCCGGATCCATCACCTGCCACCTGCCTCCATCAGCACTGACATTGCATCAGCCTCATGCCGTCTCCCAGCTGCTCACTTTCCTTGCGAGACCGTTTCTATGCCCATCCAGGTCCACGTCTCACCTGTAAGTTCTTCACTAAATATCCTTAAAACAGAAAGATTTTTTCTTTTTTTTCCTTAATTTTTAATGTTTATTTATTTTTGAGAGAGACAGCGTGAACAGGCAAGGGGCAGGGAGAGAGGGAGACACAGAATCTGAAGCAGCTCCAGGCTCTGAGCTGTCAGCACAGAGCCCATCGCAGGCCTCGAATCCACGAACCGTGAGATCATGATCTGAGCTGAAGTTGGACGCTTAACCGACTGAGCCACCCAGGTGCCCTGAGAAGGATTTTTCCAAACATAGCTGTGTGATATCACCTACCCTGGCTGTCCCGTGGGGACAATTTGCTAGAATTCCGTATTTTTGAAGACACGTAAGCTTGAAGAGGAAGAGGGCGTGCAGGCAGGGACAGGCTGACATTAGGATGAAAGCTGGCGGGGGTGGGGGGGGAACGCCGTCCCGCTCACTGCTTGGTGGCCGGATGGCTTTGATTAACCTGGTGAGTTTCTGGGCCTCGGTTACCTGTTGTTTAATGTGAGAAGCATGGCGTGCTTGCCTCAAGTCCAAGGAACGAGGCGGCCACTGTTCTGCTTGGGGAGGTGGCATCAGTGACTGTCTGCAGCTGGAGAGCCACCGGCAGGAGCCGGCCCGCAGGGAGGTCCCCGCGGAAGTTCCGTTCCCGGCTGCAGGTGCGCCTGCGGACTCAGGCAGGGTTTGAATCAGAGACCTCAGCACCCGCCGTTGGGGGGGGGGGGGCGGAGAAGACGGCTCCGCAGCGTCTCCTGATCTATTCCTGTCTCTGCCAGCCCTGACTGAGGATCGCTATGGCAACGGGAGAAAGGAAGCCCACGGGTTCACAAATAAAATGTGGAAGGCACACCTAAACAGAGCGATAAGGGACATCTGTAGTTTTCCACGTTATGGGGCATCTATTGTTGAAGAGACCGGGATGCAATCTTTTCCTTCCCCTTCAAGGGCATCGTTGGCGTAAGAGGAGGTGACACAGAGCCGCAGAGGGACGGTTGTGTGCACCGAGGTGGCGTGAAAGGGACAAGGGCCGCCTGGCGCCTCTGAGGCTGCTGTGGGGTGCGCTGGGAGCCGGCTCCGAGGCGGCCCCCGAGGGTGTGCCTGGCGCCCTCCTGGTCCTCCCTGCTCTGGGTGCCCGGCCACCCTGCTCGTGCGGGGGCGGAGGTGCCGCCGGGCCGGCCGGGTGCAGGCACTGCCTGGTGGGAGCGCCGTCCCGGCGCCTCGGCCAGGAGCGGGCTCAGGCCCCCGGAGAGACCCTGTCCCCACGTCTCCTTGTTCCCTTTGTGCACACGGACAGTTGGGGCTGCAGGAAGTGAAACTCCCCCAGGGCTGCGAAGTGGGTGGCGGAAGCCAGGCTAACTCCGAATCCAGCGCTCTGTTGAGAATCGGAGCCAAACACTCTGACTGCAACACGTGGCGCCCAGGATCCCGGGCTTAGACCCCCCTGCCCCCTTCAGAGCCATCTGCCCCCACAGCGGGCTTCTATCCCCCCGGTGGGCCCCACAGCCAAGCGCCCTCCGAGGCAGCAGGAGGAAGGAGCGGGTGTTGTTGGCGGGGCTCAATCCAGCGCCTGTCAGCCTCTCTCCTGGCTGCTCACGCCCGGCTCAGACCTCAGGGACAGCCGTGGCCACTGAGTGTGTTTCCGTGTGCGCACGGGCTGTTTGTGTTTCTTGTTTAGAGAAACGTATATTCAAAACTTTTCCCCATCTTTTTTAATTGCCTTGTGTTTTTTGTTTTTGAGTTGATGGTGCTCTTTATATATTCTGGAAACTAGATCCTTATCAGATGTGCAATTTGCAAATATCTCGTCCCATTCTGCAGCTTACTTTCCACTCTTTCAAGCATCCTTTGAGGCACAAAGTTTTTTGATTTATCTATTTTCCCTTTTATTGCTTATACTTTGGTGTCATAGCCAAGGACCCTTGCCAAATCCAAGGTCATAGGAATTTACTCCTGTGTTTTCTGATAAGGACTTTACAGTTTTGGGGGTGCCTGAGTGGCTCACTCGGTCAAGCATCTGACTCTTGGTTTCAGCTCAGGTCATAATCTCACAGTTTGTGGGTTCAAGCTCCGCATCAGGCTCTGTATTGACAGCTTGGAGCCTGCTTGGGATTCTCTCTCTCTTTCTCTCTCTCTCTCTCTGCCTCTCCCTTGTTCTCGTGTGCACTATCTCTCAATCCCTCAAAAATAAATAAACGTTTAAAGAATTTCATAGCTCTGGCTGTTTCACACTGAGCATTTTATCCAGGAAAGTAATCAACAGGCTCCTTGCACCAAGGTGGGGTCCCCATCCTAACCCTGTGCTGCTGGATTGGCCTCTGCAAGACCTGAATAAAATGAACTTGGGGTTTCTCCCAAATAAGAAGGTGGAGGGGCGGAGGCTCTGTGATAGGGAGGCGTCCCGTGTCCCCAGGCGCAGAACATCCTCTGGCACTTGTTTATGCCATGAGCCCGGCCTTTGGGGTCCTGGATGCTTGAGCTGTGGGGGTCGCTGCTCCAAACTGGGTCCTGGTGGTCTTGCCCTGGGGCATGCGGGTCATTGCTCCCTGATTCTAGACTCCTCTCCCCCATTGTTCACTTTTCCTTCAAGCTGCGAGGGTTCTGCCCATGGTTTTCAGAGGAGCACTTCTGGACAAACAGGGCCCAGAGCCCCTCCTTGTAAGGTCGGTGACCCCTTGATGACTCTGCCTCGGAAGATGTGACCCCACAACAGGGCCCAGAAATCCTTCCCTGCAGGGAAACCCCAGCTGCCTCTCCCAGACCCCCATCACCTCCTCGCGGATGCCTGTCCAGAGCCCTTCCTAGGCAGAACGGCTTCTCTCTCAGTCTGTCTGTGTCTCTGTGTGTGGTTCTCTCTGTCTCTGTATCCCTCTTTCTGTCTGTCTTTCCCTCTCTCTATCTTTTCTCTCCCTCTCTCCCTTCCTCCCCCTTTCGCTGGGCCCTCCCTCCCTGGGGCACTCACGGCTGCGCGTGGAGCACGTCTGTTTCTGGACCAGAAGCTCCTTGTGGTCAGGGACGTTGTTGTGTCCGAGCTCCGTCTGCAGAGCCCAGCGAGGGCCTCGCACACCTTGTGTGCTCAGGGACTGTTTGGTAATGTATCGAGGAGGCCTGGGGAGCCTGCTGTGTTTTTCTTCTAAACTGAGAAAACTCCGGAGGCAGTACAGGGTGGGGGAGCCCTGGAAGGTGGCTTGCGGTAACACATCCCCGTTCCCAGGAGCAGGGCTGTTAGGGGAGCTTCTAAGGTGAGAGTTCCAGAACCATCAGCAGAATCACCTACAGCCTCTTCCCTTCACCATGATTGGAAAACCAGAAACGCGTAGTTATTTCTGCCCCGACACCGCCTGGGGGTTGTCAAGTCTGGGGGCCCCAGAGCATTTTCAGTGACTCTGAGGAGTCTGCTTTGGGGTGCTGGCCCGTCTAGGGCTTCTCTTGGGTGGATCGTGGGCACGCATGGGCCTGTCGGTCACAGTGCCTCCCGGGGGTGGGGGGAGCTGATGCCCGGTGAGGTTTAGCCTCACCCCCTTGAAGGGAAGGGGCTCTGACTTAGCTTCAGCTCTGCTGGGACCTCTCGGAAGGGCTGTGCTGGCACCGAGGTGGCCGTGATGCACTGGCTGGATGGTGGCAAGGATGGGTTGGGTCCAGGCCAGCAGCTCTGCTCACTCCCAGGTCTATGGGCTCCTGATTCTGGAAGGTCTTTAGCACCAGCCAGTTCTCTGGGCTTTTTAGGTGAAGAACTGGAACTTAAGTAGTGCAAGTGAGGCCAGAACTGGGACCCTTGCAGGATTGGGGCCAGATGGTGGCGAGTGGGCACCTGATCCTCAGTGGCAGACCTTGTTCTCCCACGAGGCCTTGGTGTCCTTCAGGAGAGCATCTCAGAGTTCATGCAGCAATGCGCATGTGAGCTGTTGAGTAACTGATAGAAAGAAGGAAACACCAACCCAGAATTTTACCCCAGGTGGAGACATGCTGGTGAGTAAATGAGGGAGCTGTTGCCCTGGAGCCCAGCTCGAAAGCAAGCCCTCCCTTCCATCCGCAAGGCCAGGGGCTCCTCCTGGCACTTGCCTGCCCCCGGCAGCTGGTCAGCATCAGTGTCTGTGTGGAGCATGAACGAACAGACTTCCGCCACCAGAGGGCTGGTCATTTGGTGCTTCCTCTCCCTCAGAACCAGAGCGCTGCTTCACACCCTGGATCAGACACTTGTACATAAGACCGGAACTGGGGTGAGCTCCTTGGCATCAGTCTTAGAGATGGTGTCAGTTTTTGAATCTGACACCAAAAGCAAAGGCAACAAAGAAGCAGGACTTGGTCACACTGAAAAGCTTCTACTCAGTCAAAGAAAGTACTAACAACCATGAAAGGCAGCCTGCAGAATGGGAGAACATATCTGCAAACCATCTGTCCGATGAGAGGTTCACATCCAAAATAGACAAGAAACACATACGGCTCAATAACATAAAAACAAAAACCAAAAAGCAAACAAAAACAAATTAAAGAGTGACCAAAGGACCTGAATAGTCATTTCTCCAAAGAAGACGTCCAGATGGTCAATGCACTCATGAGAAAATGCTCCGTGTCACTCATGGTCAGGGAGATGCAGGTCAGACCCACAAGGAGACACCAGGTGACACATAGCAGAGTGGCCAGTATCGAGAAGACAAGAACTAATCAGTGTTTGTGAAGAGGAGGCAGGGGCACCTGAGTGGCTCAGTCGGTTAAGTGCCTGGCTCTTGACTTCAACTCAGGTCATGATCTCACAGTTTGTGAGTTTGAGCCCTGCGTCACACTCTGCGCTGACAGCACACAAAGCCTACTTGGGATCGTCTCTCTCTCCCTCTCTTTCTGCCCCTCCCCTACTCGTGTGCTCTGTTGCTCTCTTTCTCAAACTAAGTAAATAAACTTAAAACATTTTTTTAATAAAAGGAGGGGGGAAAGGGAACCTGCATGTACTGTGAGTGCAACGTAAAGTGTTCCAGCCACTATGATCCTGGGATCCCACTTCAGGGTATTTATCCGAAGGAAATAAAACCATTATTATGAGGAGATATTCTGCTTTTCAGCCTTAAAACCAAAGGGACTCCTGTCATTTGCCACAACATGGATGAAACCAAAAGGCATTATTCTAAGTGAAATAAGCCAGACACAAAAAAGGCAAATACTGTGTGGTTATTACTTGTACATGGAAGCTAAGAAGGAAAAGTTGAAATCGTAGGAACAGAGAGTAGGAACGTGGTTGCCAGGGGCCGGGGTGTGTGTGGGGGGCAACAGGAAGAGATTGGTAAAAGGGTATGAACAGTAGGAAGATGAATAAGGTCCTACTTGTCACCAGTGGGTAGAGTTGGTGGCCCTGGAGGTCACCGTGAGAGGAACCGACATGTCAGCTGACTTGGTGGGGGCCCCAGTGTGCGTGTTCATCCAGTCATCACGTCTCTCCTGAGCTCTGTTCCATGATCTGGGGGTGGATGGACATTAGAAAACCAAAGTCAGCAAAGAGGAGATGTAGGTATTTTTCTCAGTCATCATAACAAAAGATCCAGGCGTTTAAACAGAGCACTGAGACACCTTCTCTCCTCCTGTCCACACGGAGTTTTATGCGCGGTACTGGCTCAGTGGCAGGGAAGCGGGGCTGGACCTCGGAGCAGACGACCCACCAATCTTTGTGTTTTCCCCTGATTAGCTCTGATGTGCCCCAGACATTGGTCTCACCCTCCCCGCCACACCCCGACCTTCTCAGCAGGGCGGGGGCCTAGCTCCCGGTGCCCTGAGGCTCCCTGGTGTGTCGTGGCTACACTTCCCGGCTGCACCTGCACGCGCCGTCCACCCCGTCGTGTTGGGCATGCTGCGTCTTGTCCCGGTGCCCTGGTTGGGAAAGGATGCGGAGGGTGTGGGGGTTCAGGGCGGGCGGCCCTCCCTCAGGCCCCGGCCATGCGCCAGCAAGTGCCACAACCGGGCCTGTCTTTGTTCTGACCCCTGGGTGTCTCAGACTCAAAGTGTCTTTAACATTGTCTGGGTGAAGTAAGAATACAGCTAATTCCTTGGATTTAAAAAAAAAATCCTCACTTTGTCACGACTTAAGAAATATAATCTCCTCTTTCACAAATCTTTCTTAGTCGAATAAAGGCCTGTCCCTTCTCTGTAGAACCAAACGTTCTTTGTTCACAACTCAGAAACGCTTAGCCTCCCTCGGAGGTGCTCCTTGGAGTCAGACGGAAAATCACACCAGCTCATCTGCTTTTGCCACAATGAGCGCACACACGGTCACTGAGGAAAACCCTCACAGGGGAGGGGGGTGTCAAAGCATTAAAACAACTCTCAGATACAAACATGGGGGATTACTAGAATTTTCTGGATTCAAGTTCATTTTCATAATGGGCTTCATTTTCCTTGGATTCTGCAGGGTTTTGGCCTCTGCCAGGGAAACTCAACTCTCATCCTGATAATTTAGGATTGGCCCTTTGTAGCGCTTGTCTCTGGGGAAGAATAAATTGTTTGAGAAGATACCTGAGTGACCATGTGCTTTTGCCGTAATCAGGAACAATCCATGCAGTTCTTCTGAACGGAAGCCGGGCTTCTGGGCTTCTTTCTCTCGGCCGCGAAGGGCCACGGAGGGGGGACATGCTTTGGAGTCAAAACCCAGGTCTGCGTCATGTTTCTGCCACTTATTGAGCTTTGCTGAGCCTCAGTTTCCCTATGTATAAAACATGGCTCCGTTTACCGGCCTCGCTGGATCCTCATGTGGGTTAATGGCATTAACGAGGCTGCTCTAGAGCGTGGCCCTGGGTGGCCCCCTCCCTCGGCCTCACACCTCGCGGCGGGACTGGCCTCAGCAGCAGCCTGGGCAGGAGCAGGAGGGGCTGGGGCTCTGCCTGCCCCTGGCGCGACCTCCTCGCCACAGGCAGGGGCCTCAGCACCGCTGTCTGCCCGGCAGACTGCTGAGTGGCCTGCTCTCTGCATTGTAGGCCAGCCCCCCAGGACGGCCAGCCCCCTTCACCCAGACTCGTGGCCCGAGGGCCTCGGCACCTCCTGACCTCACTCCCGCCACCTGCCAACAACAGGCAAAGAACAGTTACTCCACTGGCCCGACTGGAGGCGGGGAGGCTGACAGCAGGCAGGGGTGAGGAAGAGTACGTGTGAACTCCGGGCCCCCACCCCGCGTTTCAGCGCCCAGCGGTGGAGGGAGTCAGCACGAGCCCCATGAAGGCCAGGCCCCCAGCCCCTCAGCGTGAAGTCTGGGCCCCCACAAGGCAGGAGCGCGGCGGGGCGGGTGCCGGCCGAGTGTAGGAGCTTGGGAAGGGCGGTGCGGGGAGATGGTGAGCACCAGCCTCACGCCCTGGGCTGACTCCTGCAGCAGCCTGGGTCCCGGCACAGTCCAGGGGGCCAGACAGATGGAGGGGCAGGGCGGGGCCTCCGGCGACCCACACGGCGCCCTCCCCTATCCCTTTGCCTTCGTTTCTGTTTCCAGCTGCCGCCAGGGCGGGAGCAGGACTGTGCTGCCCCGGGCGTGACCGCGGTGCCCTCCTCTGATGCCAGAGCCAGCCGGGCACACACGGGGGTGGCTAGAACCTGCCCACGTGGGAAGCCTGCCTCGCCCAGAGTGGTGGCTCCTGGCGCACTCTGCTCTCGTCCTTGTGACACAATTCCATGACACTCTTCGGGAATCGTGAGGGACGCCGCCCGACTGCCCACTGTGGCGACATCAGTACCACTTCCTTAAATGGCACACGTCTCGTGTCCTCATGCCCAGGACCGCCTCCCACGTGAACCATCTGCACCTGGTTTCCTTTCAGACTTTGCTTCGTGAGCCCAGTGAAGTTCAAGTGATGCCCAAGTTCGGTTTTCTAGGATCAGTGGTTTCTCAGATGGATTAGAAACGTAGGGAGGCACAGAGGAAAGAAGAGGGAGGTGAGGTGAGGAAGAAAAGGGAAGCTCAAGCCGGAACATCATGCAAGGGGCCTGGGAAATGTCATTCTGATTCCTTTGTATGTTCAGATGGGCGATAGTGGTTAGTCGTGGACGAGGCCGTGCATCTGTGCTGCAGAGGAAACGTTACCCTCCAGGTTAGGGCTGGCAAACGACCACTCACGGGCCAACTCCAGCCCCACATGTATCTATTGTAAATAAAGTTTTATTGGCACACGGCCACACCCACCCGTTTACTGATGGCTCTGCACAGCAACAGAGGCTGCAGAGGGACCCATGGCCACCAAGCGCGTACTTCCTCTCTGGCCCCTTACAGACTTTGCCAGCAGCTCTTCTGGGAGACGGGTAGCCGATGGAAGGTGGTGAGCAGGAGCGACATGGCCGGGGAGCCTCCTTAGGAAGGTCGCCTTGCCCGACTGTGTTGGGTGAGGACGTTGAGAGCTGTGGGCCGCAGCCTCAGGCGGCCGGCGATCTGGATGGGGACGAAGACGGTGCCCGCGGGGCTGGGGGGGGATGGCGTGACCCTGGGCCCCATGGAGGACGAAGGGCCAACCAGGGGGACTGTGAGGGCGGCAGGTGCACACGCCTGGTGGTGGCGCACATGGTGCTTATACTTCGAGGGCACCGGCTCACTTACTGGCGAGGAAATTTGAGGCTCAGGGCTGTTTTCTGGCTCAGCAATGACCGGACTTGCCCTCCGTTTAGCTTTTTAACGTGCGTGTTACCAGGCCTGATAACGGCATATGCCTTGCAGTGTGGAGAACTGTCATGAGCTCGGCCCCCGGTTTGGAGGGTCACGAATGCCATGTATCTTGTTGGCTGTCAAGCACCTGGTGGCTTGAGGAGGAAGCGGTCTGCTCCGCGGGCTGGTGGGGCGGTTGAGGCTGCGTGACAGGTGGGAATGGACGCTGTATTTCCTTATCTGTGCGCGTGGGCGTGTGTGGACCGAGAAGCCCAGGCGCCCGGCTGGCGTGCGCAGAAGGCCCGGTCGCCGTTCCTGGAGCGCGTTGTCCTTTATTTGCTGTTTGGTCCTGTGAGTGCGTCTTGTAAACAAGGAGCCGAGAGGAGCGACACCTGTAACCCCGTCCGGATGCCGGTCAGCCGGCTCGCTCAGTGGCGCTTGGGAGGGCGCCGGGTGCAGACTTGAGTCTTTTTTCTCAGCCCCAGAGCTGGTACCTCTGTGCGTCCCTCTTCTTCTTCCAGAGGGCGTTTCCCGCCCCTGCTGCTCCTCCATTACGTGGGGCTGTTTGTAAATGGATGGCATCTTAGCAAGTCGCGGGCCACCATGTCTCTCCTGGTCCCAACTCGAATCCAGTGCTTGCTGCCTACTCTGCACATGACGTTTTAGGAAGGCGATTACGGCTGGAAATCCTAAATGTAAGGCAAATAAAAGTCTTTATAAATATTTTGGAATTCGATAGTTAATTTGTAATATTATCCCATAAATCACTCCACCTATCATACGAGATCATTTGAGTTTGAAAGTTTAAAAAAGTGCACTTAAAATATACATCTTCATGGCAGCATAATTATTTGATATGACTACCTGAAAGCTTCTGAGGTATTATCTAGTTTTCTATTAGAAAAAATGCTCTGACCCATTGGGCTTGTGTGTGGCAACTGCACACCTTCAGTTGTCCAGGCCCTGGAAGGAGGCTCCACGGTGTGGCCACTTGGGCTGTGCTGCCTCGCTCTCTCCCCTCCTGTCCAAGCCAGTCTGCCCTGTGTCTGGGCTCCGTGTCCCACCCTGTCCCTCTCTGCTGCCCTCCTCTTTAGGGGGTGCCATTGGCTCCCAGGGCTGTGTGATCCAGACTGATGGTCCCAGTATTTCTCCTGCCCTGACATTCTAGAACGTGCCAGAAAACCCAGCTCAAAATCTCTCTGCCGCCTCCTGCGTCCTGGTTGGGGGCGCCACGTCCTGCAGACCACAGAGGATCATCCCGGTCCCGGTTCCCCTCTTTCCTCTAGGCTCCAGGTGTCGTTGGTCCAGCTGGCCTGACCCCTGTCTGCTCCGTGCACCAGCCTGGCTCTTGAGTGGCATTCGCTGGAGCTCTGGGCTCCCTCTGTTCTTCCGCCCAGGCTCCATTTGGGAACCACAATTATCTCTTTAAGATGTAAATTACTTCCATCACTGCCCCTCTGAAAACCCTCTTAATAGTCTTCTCGCACACTTAGAATAAAATTTGAAATCCTTACCCTAATCTGTCAAGCCTCCCATGGCCTGGTGTGGGTTTTTCCTTAAAATTCACTGGGTGGCTGGGGCTGACCCTATGTCCGTTAAAGATTCCGTTGTCATAGTTGTTATTGTATCGTGGTAGTTGAGATGTCAGTTGCTGTATTAAGATAATAAAACACATATTTACGTATTTTATCAATAAATTATGCTACTACTGGTATGGCCCTTGCATACTTAAACTATCCTAGTGGATCTTCTTGAAATGTAATTACAGACAGGATTTCCTTGACAGTTGTCTCAGGGGATGAGGTCTTGTGTGAAGTTCTCTGCATTTTAGCCAGAAATGCAGCCTTTGTGCTCTGGGCCCATCAGTGCTGTTGGGTAAGGTGTCACCTCAGCCTGCATCCCTGTCATTTCCTGAGCGTCACCCCACTGGCCGCCTTTGTCTTCCTTCCGAAGCACTTTGCTTTTCATGTAAAGTTCAGGATAGTTTTGTCTATGTATACAAAAACAAATCTTGCTGGGGTTTGGGGGGGCATTGAATCAATCTGTATATATGTCAGTCTGGGGACAGCTGACATCCTTGCTGTGTCGAGTCTGGCGATCTTTGATCAGGGTGTGTCCCCCATGTATTCTCATCATTTCCAACAGGTTTCTTCCCCAGTTTGTAGTTGTCAGCTTAGAAGTCCTGCACATGTTTTGTTAAATTTACACCTAAGGATTTCATCTTGAACGTGATTATATATCGTACTGTGTTTTAACTCAGTGTCTACATGCCCACTGCTGCTGTATAGAAATACAGTGGATTTCTGTTTGTTGAAACAGAACAAAACAGAAATACAGTGGGTTTCTGTTCATCTCCGTGATCTCCCTGAAGTCACTGATTAGTTCCAGGAGAGTTTTGTAGATTCCCTGGGATCTATCCACAGATGGTCCTGCCATCTTTGCACAGAATCCATTTTATTCTTTCCTTCCTGATCCATATGCTTTTGTTTCCCTTTTCTTGCCTCATTGCATTGGCTTGATTTTCCAGCACTAATTTGAATAAGAATGGTGAGAACAGACATCTTTGCCTTTTTTCCAAAGGTATGAGTGAAGCATTCGTCCCTTCACTATTGAGTATAAAGTTAGCTTAGGTTATTGGGAGATGTTCTTAATTAAGTTGAGGAAGTTCCCCTCTATTCTTAACTTTTCTGAAAGTTGTTTTTCTTTTCTTTTTTTTTTTTTTAAATGTTTTTTATTTATTTCTAGGAGAGAGAGAGAGAGACAGCGTGAGGAGGGGAGGGCCAGAGAGAGAGGGAGTCACAGACTGAAACAGGCTCCAGGCTCTGAGCTGGCAGTCAGCACAGAGCCCGACGCGGGGCTCGAACCCACTAACCGTGAGATCATGACCTAAGCTAAAGTCGGACGCTTAACCGACTAAGCCACTAAAGCGCCCCAATTAACTTTTCTGAAAGTTGTTTTTCTTTTCTTTTTTTTTTTTTTAAATGTTTTTTATTTATTTCTAGGAGAGAGAGAGAGACAGCGTGAGCAGGGGAGGGTCAGAGAGAGAGGGAGTCAGAGACTGAAACAGGCTCCAGGCTCTGAGCTGGCAGTCAGCACAGAGCCCGACGCGGGGCTCGAACCCACGAACCGTGAGATCATGACCTAAGCAAAAGTCGGACGCTTAACCGACTAAGCCACTAAAGCGCCCCAATTAACTTTTCTGAAAGTTTTTATCATGAATGGGTGTGATTTTTTTCAAATGCTTACCCTACATTGATTGACGTGGTCATGTGATTTTTATTCTTTACCGTGACGATATGGTGGATTACGTTGACTGATGTTTTTGTTTTGTTTTGTTTTGTAACTAACAGGCATTTTTCATCTCTGTTATTGAGTTTTGAATTCATTCTTGTTTTCAGTACACAGATTTTTTTTTTTTTTATTAAGTTTTAAATTTCGGTTCCAGTATAGTTAACCTATGGTGTTGTGTTAGTTTCAAGTGTGCAATACAGGGAGTTGGTAATTGTGTACATCACTCAGTGCTCATCATGAGAAGTGTACTCTCATCCCTGTCTCCTGTCTCACTGTCCCCCCCGTACCTCCCCACCGGTAATGGGTAGAAGACATGAACAGACATTTCTCCAGAGAAGACGTACAGATGGTCACCACTGACTGATTTTTGAATATTGAACAAGCTTTGCATTCTGGGAATACATTGTAGTTGGTCATGTTGTCTAAGTATTTTCCTGTTGTGCTGAACTCTGTCCCTTTGATGAGGTTATTTTGTCTGTGTGTTTCTGGAATATCTGTACTTGTGGACACATTTTTATCATGGCTGTTTTAAAATCCTTGTTAGATAGTTCTGATATGTTGGTCATATTGGTTTTAGGGCCTACTTATGGTCTTTTTTCATTCAGTCTGAGGTATTCTTGGTGGTTAGTGTGACAAGTGCCTTTTGATTAGAACCTGGACAACTGGGGTAAAGTGGTATATATTGGATCTCCGGTATGTGCTGGTATATACTGGTGTCTCTGTTTCTGCCTGCTGTAGCGGGAAAGGGAGGTGCGCCTCAATACTGCCAAGTAGGGGGTAAGTACAGATCTCTGCTCGGCCTCCATGACACCAAGGTGGGGAGCCCTGCTGTGCTGCTGGGCCAAGGTGGGGATGTGACTCCCCAGTGGCCTCACTGATACCTCAGGTCTGGGAATGACAGGGTTGCTCTCCGATGACCTCCACTGACACCATGGTTGGGCGATGGTGAAGGTCCCGACTGGAGTCGCCATAGCAGCCACCGAGTGGCCTTTGTCCCATTTGGTCTGCATCTATCCCAGGATCCATAGCAGTTTCTGCAAACAGCTTTGGAAGAGCCAGGAGGGCCATGCTGTAAACACCTGTGGGCACGTCCCCGGTGAAGTCAGCCTATCAGCAAGCATCTCAGGTCTGTGTGTTGTGTTGGGCATGGACTCTGGAAGTGGTGCCTGGGTTCAAACTCCAGCTCTGCCATTCTTGGCAGTGGGGCCTTGAGCACATTGCTAAACCTCAATCCTTCAGTTATTTGTTCTGTAAAGTGGGGATGATAATACGTTTTGGGGGACTTAGAAAAGCTAATAGTGCATCTACTGCTTAGAAGGGCACCTGGCGCATAGAATGTGGCACATGAATGCTGGCTGTTACTGTTGCTCTCAGTGCCATCCCACTAGGTGACCTGCGATGTCACCATCCGATGACCCCTGGGCTCTCTGTGGTCATCTGGCCCCTCACGGCCAGCACGAAGGCTGCTGGTGCCCCGCTAGGGTGGCCGGGATGTGTCAAGGCTGAGGACTAGGATCTGATATGTGAACAAGCTCCGCCTCCAGACATGGGATGGTGGTTCCCACAGCAGCTGGCGGTCGTGGATGTCCCCCCCTTGTGCGTGTCCCTGTGCACTCCTGGCTGGGTCCCCGCCCATAGCGCCGCTTCCCTGCCCTGCAAACCCGACCTCGTCTGCCTGTCTGTGGGAGGACGCTCTGTCCCACGTGGGTACCTGTCTGTCTCCCACGCCCTTCCAGCAGCTGTCCGCGGTCCTGAATCTCTAAGTCAGCTTCTACCTCCAGGAGAGGCTTCTGCGGTTCACACACAAGTGAGGTCTCCCAGAAGCGGTCACTCCATCTTCTGTCCCCTACACTTTTCCGTGTCCTTGTTCCTGCCTCCGAGGATGGTTCACCCACCAGGCTTCTGGAAGTGTCCAGCCCACATGAGTCCAGGGCTGTGTTAGATTCTGGGGCCGCCGTAGCAAATGACCACAAACCGGGGGCGGGGGGGGGGGGCGCCTAAAACAACAGAGGTGCATGTCCTCACAGCTCCGGAGGCTGGAGCTCTGGGGTCAAGTGTCGGCAAGGTCGGCTCCCTCTGAGGCCGCGATGGAGATTGTTCTAGCCTCTCCAGAGCCTGGGGGTTTGCTAGCGACAGGGCTCCTCCCATGCATCCAAATGCCCATCTTATATGGACGCCTGTTATGGTGGATTCGTGGCCACACTATTCCAGGACATGTACAAAGACCTCATTTCCAAATGTGGCCACATTCACAGGTGCCTGGAGTTAGGGCTTTGGTATATAGCTTTGTGGGGGACCCAGTTCGACCCACAGCAAGGGGTAACAGTGATGACCCAGGCTGGGACCTCTGCCGAGCCAGAATCTCACTCCAGCAGCAGAATGCAGAGAATTTGGGGTGGGGAAGGGTCCTGGGTACAAGAATATGTTTAGAGACACTATTAAAATTGTCCCAGAAAGAGATGAAGTTCTGAACCGATGACTAAGGTTTGGGATAGATCACTTTGTCTCTTTAAAATTGTATGTCCCAAATCCAAAGCCTTTTTGAAGTCCACCCCCTCCCCTGCCCTGTAGTGCCAAGTGTCTGTGCTTTGCACACGGCCGCTTCCTGTGTTCTCCCCTCTGCTGGGGGCCGGGCTTATCATGCTGCCCAGGGCCCAGGCTGAGCAGCTGTGCATCTGGGCTGGCAGGAGCCGAGTTTGCTTATGTAAATTTTGTTTTATTTTAGTCTTTCCAATGACTGCCTTGGGGCTTTAGTTCTGAGCCAGGGGCAGGAAAGAAAAGCCTTTATTGCTGAGATGTAGGCATTTGGGATAATACGTGAAGCAAACATCACTGCGCACTGAGTGAGCCCTTCCTGAGCGGCTCACCTTCCTCAGTGCGTCTCGGAGAAACAGACCCGGTTCCCACCTGGGAAGTCTGTCAAACACGGGCCTCCTCACTCATTTCCACAGCTTCATTTAGCTTTTGAAAAATTCCTTTAAATATATTATGTTATTCTAGTGTATGTTTCCTTCCTTTATAATTATCCTTGAGCCCAGGCTGCAGCCAAGGGAAAACACGCAACAGCAATGATGAATTTGTAGGCAATTATATTCGTATAAATCCTGTTCCAGATACAAGGGAATCTCTCATCCAGGAAAAGTCCAGGAAAAGGATATGGTCACCAGTAAAATAGGTTTAATTAAATACATAAACGTGTGGAAGTTGAAAAGGGCAACTTTAGGGTGGACTGAGAAGACCTTGTGCAAATATTCATTCTTTAAAGAAATTTTTTTTTATGTTTATTTATTTTTGGGAGAGAGAGAGAAACAGCATGAATGGGGAGGGGCAGAGAGGGAGACACAGAATCTGAAGCAGGCTCCAGGCTCTGAGCTGTCAGCACAAAGCCTGATGCGGGGCTCAAACCCACAGACAGTGAGATCACGACCTGAGCTGAAGTCGGACCCTTAACCGACTGAGCCCCCGAGCGCCCCATATTGGTTCTTTTATTTTATTTTAATTTTTTAAATTTATTTCTAGGAGAGAGAGAGAGAGAGAGAGAGAGAGACAGCGTGAGCAGGGGAGGGTCAGAGAGAGAGAGAGTCACAGACCGAAACAGGCTCCAGGCTCTGAGCTGGCAGTCAGCACAGAGCCCGACGCGGGGCCCGAACCCACGAACCGTGAGATCGTGACCTAAGCGAAAGTCGGACGCTTAACCGACTAAGCTACCCAGGCGCCCCCCATATTTGTTCTTTTAGCAAGTGTTTACCGACCTCGACTCTACGTTGGGGAAGGGTGGGCGGCAGGCGGGGAGAACAGGACCCCGTGGACAGAGGCCCCGTGGTCAGTGGGCGGAGACACCAACAGCCCGGATGCCCAGCCCCGTGACTCCCTGACCCGTTCTGCCACATTCTTCCGCAGCCCTCAAGCCCCGCTGAGCGGCCGCCTCCAGAAGGAGGGTGGCCCCGCCTCTGTCCCCTGCACCCTCCGTGTCCTGAGCCCCTGCTCTGAAGACTCTTCAGGCTCCCTCGATCCCGTTCCGTCTCTGGAACACAATGGTGGGTGCCATTGGGAAAACCACAAAAGGTATGCACTTGTGGCCGGCATCACTCAGCATGCCAGCCAGGCCATCGCCAAGCCGTGCCCAGCCCCGAGCATCCCTCTGGCTCTGAGTCGAGGGGACAGCGGGAAGGCCAGTGCACAGGCCGCGATCACCACCGTCAAAGAGGTCAGAGGCCTCTAGGAGTGAAACCCACGGCGCTCAGCTCAGATGTGGCATTCTGACGGTTCTGTGCACATGGCCATGTCACCACGTGTCCTGGGTGGGGACCTGCCGGTCCATCTGCTGACGTGCACCTTCCTCCCTCGGTCATCGTCCCCTGTGCCGTTTATCCTTCCTCACTTCCCTGTCCTTCCCAAGGCCATAAGACCCACCTGGTGTGCGCCCTGGGGACAAGCCCTCTGGGCCTGTCTCTGTCTTCAAGGTGACATTCTGCTTTTCAACCTGAGTTTTCTTTCAAGAGCACTTTGCTCTGGCAGCACCCCCCCCCCCCCCCCAACTTCCCCATCTTGTCAGCACAGCTTCTGTGTTCGTTTCCTGGCACTCGCTGCCACCGTGACCCTCCTCCCTGCGCTCCATGGAGGCTGGGGCTTCACTCCCGCGCTCAGGGCGCACCTGCGTCTGGCGGAGCCCCCACACTCCTGTGCTTCTCGACTCCCGCGCGGGGTGGGAAGTGGTCCAAGGCTGCGTCCCCACGGCTCAAGCTCACCGTGAGGGGCCCAGGCCTGAACCCCCAGCACCGGTCCACGAAGGGGGGAGCACTTTTCCGTGTGACACCCCACCCGCCCTCCTGTTTGGCGGTCTCCTGGCACAGAGCTCGCGGTTTCAGGGAGGGGCGGCCCAGGTGGGTCCTCTTGTCTTTTCCCTCCCCGATGGCCCAAACCCAGAGCTGGGCGGGAGGCTTCATTCCGAGGGGGAAGGGGCTCCCCTCAGGTGCAGTGGAGCCAGGCCGGGAGTGGGGGCTGGCTGGGTGTTCGGAGAGGGCGGGAAGCCCCCGGCGTTTCCCCAGGCCGGCCTCCGGGAGGGACAGTGTGCCTCTGAGACAGTGCGGCTGCGTCCACACGGATGGATGGAGGCGCCGCCTGGAGCTTTCCGGCCCCGGCGCAGGTCCCAGGGGCTGCAGACACTGTACTCGACCCCCCGAGAGCCCGCCCGCTGGGTCGTTCTGCCCGGGGGCGCGCCTGGGCCCGGGGGCAAAGTGCCCCTCCCCCCACAACGGCCCTGTCCCGGGGACCTGGATCTTCCCTCCCCAGATGCTCCGTCGTGGCCGCCACCGTCAGCACAGCGTACTCGCGCACGGGCCCTGCTGTCGGACAGCACGCGAGTGTCACCGAGTCGCGAGCGCTGCCGCCACCCCCACCACCCCTGTAACGCACGAAGCCCGCTGACCCGAGGCACCCGTGGCCGCCGCGTGGGCCGCGTCCTGCCCTCCCGCCTCCGGGCTGGTCTGCCCGCCGCCCGCCCGCCCGCCGCTCCCCCCGGCTGGGCCCCCGGCCCTCCGCCGCCTCCTCCTGAGAGACGGCGACCCGGCCTCGGGTCTGGTCACTGCTCAGTGACGAGGGGCCTTTGCTCTGTGTGATGGGAATGTCCGCGGACCGAGGGGAGCCCTGAACCCCGTGGCACCGCATGGGGCCGTGCACGCCGCGGAGAGCCTCGTCCCTCCGCCTCACCGTGTGTGTCCGTGTCCGGGGCACAAAGCGGGAGTCTGTCGTCTCACGGTCTGGGGGCCCCGAGCCGGGAGCCCAGGTGCTGCCAGGGCTGTGCCCCCCCAGGCTGCGCTCCTGGCGGGCCCCAGTCCTCGCGGCATGTTTCCGGGCGTCTCTGCTCCGTCTTCACGCGGCCTCCTGTGTCTGACCCCCTCTGCCTCCCCCACGACTCCGGGTACTGCCCCCTGGGACCACCAGGCGTCCGCCAGCTCCGGGCCGCGCCCTGACCACACCTGCGGGGGCCTCGCTCCTCCTCGGCAGGTCCCGGGGACAGGAGCTGCTGTCGCCCCCTGTCCGAGGTCACGTGTGGGGCGTGGGGATCGGAAAGGCCAGGAGTCTCCGGCACCTGCGGGGAGAGACTGGGGCTCTGCCCTGAGCCCTTCCCAGCGCTGCGCTTTGCTCTATGCTTCCTGGGCCCCGTCGCCCACCCGGAGCGCCCACGGGAGAGGCGGGCCGGGCGGCTCCGGGTCGGGCAGGGTGGTGGCTGCGCCGTCAGCGTTTCTCGGGCGGAGACAATGGCAGGAACAGGTGAGACACGAAGGTCGCAGCCCGGGCGGAAAGCGTCGCGCTGGCCGCGCTCGCGGCACCTGCTCCGGGAGGCCGCGCCCTGTGCGGCGACCCGGGCTCCCCGCCGCCCCCGCCGCCCCGGGAATTATTAGGAAATGGGGCGTCTGGGGGCTCGGTCGGACTCCTGGTTTCCGCTCAGGTCGTAACCCTGCAGTTCTGAGTTCCGGCCCCGCGTCGGCTCTGCGGACAGCGCGGAGCCGGCTTGGATTCTCCCCCTCTGCCTCTCCCTGCGTTCTCTTTCTCTCAAAAATAAAAATAAACAAACCGAAAAAAGGAATCACTACGAAATCTGCCTTCCATACAAAAGAGCAGGTGAGGAACACGCGCAGCTGACGCGGTGCCCACCCTCGTTTACCAAGCGGGTAAACCCCCCCTCTCCGTCGCGGGGACTGGCCCTCGACCTTCTAAATGCTGCGCCCCCCAGTTCTGCCTTTTCTTTAAGGGGTCGCCGCTCTGGAAATTTCCTTTGTTTAGTCTTGCTGCTTTCACTCCGCGGGTAAAGTCGGTAACACGGAGCCCGTCCCTCGGCGACCCGCCCCCCTGCTCGCGCTCGGGCGTGGGTGCGGGTGCGCGTGCTGCTGGGCGCTGGGCGCCGCGGCGCCTTCCGGGGTGGGGTCCCTGCGGCGCCGTGTCCGCGGGTCCGACCCGCTCACCTGCTCAGGGCCGCGGCGGTTCCGGGCGCCATGCTGCCCTCGGCGTGTCGGGTCCGGCGCGCCCTCGGGCCGTGAGCAGGAGCGGCCGGGGGGGGGGGGGGGGGGGGGGGGGGGTGGCGGGGTGGGGGGAGGGGGGCGTGCGCAGAGGTGGGGGTGGGGGGAGCACTTCCAGTGCCGGCGGCGGGTCCGCAGTTCCGTGCGTGCAGGAAAGTTTCCAGCTCAGGGAGGGGCGTCCCACCCCTTCCGTGAGACGCCAGGCTGGGCCCGAGGCTCGCTCGGCTCATGGAAGTGAGTGGAAGGGTCGCCTGCTCTGGCTTTGGGAGGATCAAGTTCCCGTCCTCGGTGAGACCTGCCCGTCCCCCGAGACCCTCCTGTGGCCTGGGTCCCCTCGTGGGAAGCCAACCCCCAGCCTGCCCTTTACAGTGAACGCTAAGTGAGCCTCCCTGCGCCTGAGACCCGGGGACTGTCCCCCCGTCATCCTGCGGCTCGCCCGACGGACACCACGTCCCTGTCAATGCGGATTTTGCCAGATTCTAGTGTCCCACTGAGGCTCTCATTTGCTCTCCCAAATCAGTAGCGGAGGTGAGGCTTGCCTTCATTTTGCTTGTTGTGCTGTCCCGGGCGCTCGGTCTCTGCCCCTGTGGCCTGGCCGCGCCGTTTGCTCCCTTCCCACCATGCTCGTCCCACCTAGTGTTTGGCTTCCGGAGGCTCAGGAAGTCCCGACCCTGCTGGTCAGTGGGATGTGTGTGTCACAGACACCTCCCTGCATCACACACACTGTCTCTTCGCCCTCTTTATGGTGTCTTCAGACAACAGAAATTCTTATTTTTAAATTAATTCTTAATTTTAAAGTTAACTTGGTTGATTTTCTCTCTGGATTGTGTTTTTTACGTCTGTTTGTTTATAAGAAACTCTTTCTTACCCTGAGGCCATGGTGGAATCTTCCATATTTTCTTCAACTCCGTATACGTTTTCACTTTTTACTTCGAGCCACTGTTGGCTCTGGCGTTTCCTTCTGCATCGGGACGTAGTACGGGTCGAAGTTGTCCTTCTCTTGAACACGCGTGAACAGTCATCTTACCTCTATTTGTTGAATGGCCCTTTGTTTCCCTACTCACCTTTAATGTGATTCTGCCATTTATCGAGCTCTTCTGAGTGTGTCACACAGGTGTGGCCGCGGGTCTGTGGGGCGGCTCTGGCCTCTGAACCACATTTTATTTATTTATTTTTTTTAATTTTTAATGTTTTTATTTATTTCTAGGAGAGAGAGAGAGAGACAGTGTGAGCAGGGGAGGGTCAGAGAGAGAGGGAGTCACAGACTGAAACAGGCTCCAGGCTCTGAGCTGGCTGCCAGCACAGAGCCCGACGCAGGGCTCGAACCCACGAACTGCGAGATCATGACCTAAGCGAAAGTCAGACGCTTAACCAACTAAGCCATCCAGGCGCCCCAGAACCACATTTTAATGGATGATGTTCTGCTACCAGCAGGGGCCCTTCTCCCCCTGTCCCCCGACCGCTGCTTTTACTTCCTTTTGTGTACTTGAGGTTTTCTTGGCAAATCTTGGCTCTTTTTTTCTCCATAATAAATTTTAGAATTAGCTTATCAAGTTCTATCAAGGTTCCGTTGGATTTTAACAGGAATTGCAGGGAACTTCTACGTTAATTTAGAATTAATGCGGTGCCCATGATACTGACCCTCCTTCAACAGGCACATTATGTATGTGCATGTCATCAGAGACAAACAAAGCCGGACACTAATTAGAGTGGACATGACAGATTTTGATCAGTCACACACTACCGTAAAAGGGAAAGAGTCCAGAGTGAAGTGACTTTGACTTCCAGGGGCCTGGGCATTTACTTTAATTAATTAGTTTTTGTGGTATGTTGGATTTCTTTTCTTTTTTCATTTTATTTTGTTTTCTTTTTTCTTTTTATTTTGTAAAAGTCTTTATTTTACTTCCAGTTAGTTAACATACAATATTATATTAGTTTCAGGGTACAGTACAGTGATTCGACACTTCTATACGTTACTCAGTGCTGTTTTCCACCCTGGCTGTACCAGTTTGCATTCCAAGCAACAGTTTTCTTTCTTAGTGGTATCTTTATCTAGTTTTGGTATTAGGGTGATGCTGTCCTCATTGAATGAATTTTCTGGGATAGTTTGAGAACAATAGGTATTAACTTTCCTTTAAATGTTTAGTAGAATTCTCCTGTGAAGCCATCTGGTCCTGGACTTTAGCTTGTTGTAAGTTTTTTGATTGCTGATTCATTTTCTTCGCTGGTTATCGGTCTCTTCAAATTTTCTATTCCCATTCCCACCAACAGTGCATGAGGGTTCCTTTTCTCCACATCCTCTCTGACACCTGTTGTTTCCTGTGTTGTTGATTTTAGCATTCTGACATGTGTGAGGGGAAATCTCATTGTCGTTTTGATTTGCATTTCCCTGATGGTAAGTGATGATGAGCATCTTTTCATGTGTCTGTTGGCCATTTGCATGTCTTCTTTGAAGAGATGTCTGTTCATGTTTTCTGCCCATTTTTTAATTGAATCATTTGTTTTTGGGATGTTGAGCTGTAGAAGTTCTTTAACAGTTATGTCATTTGCAAATATCTTTTCCCATTCCATGGCTTGCCTTTTAGTTTTGTTGGATATTTTCTTTGCTGTGCAGAACAGAAGCTTTTTACTGTGACATAGTCTCAATAGTTTATTTTTGCTCTTGTTTCCCTTTCCTCAGGAGACATAAGTAGTAAGAAGTTGCTGTGGCTTATGTCAAAGATGTTACTGCCTATGTTGTGTTCTAGGGCTTTTATAGTTTCAGGACTCACATTTAGGTCTTTAATCCATTTTGAGTGTATTTTTGTGTATGGTGTAAGAAAGGGTCCAGTTTCATTCCTTTGCATATTGCTATCCAGTTTTCCCAACACCATTTGTTGAAGAGACTTTTTTTCCATTGCATATTCTTGCCTCCTTTGTTGAATATCAATTGACCCTATAGTGGGTTTGTTTCTGAGTTTTCTATTCTGTTGATCTGTGTCTGTTTTTATGCCAGTACCATACTGTTTTGATGACCACATCTTTGTAATATAACTTGAAGTTCAAAGTTATGATGCCTCTAGCTTTGCTTTTCTTTTTCAAGATTTCTTGACTACTTGGGGTCTTTTGTGGTCCCATACAAATTTTAGAATTGTTTGTTCTAGTTCTGTGAAAAATGCTGGTGGTATTTTGATAAGGATTGCATGAAACATGTAGATTGTTTCGGGTAGTGTAGACATTCTAACAGTATTTGTTCTTGCAATCCATGAGCATGGGATGTCTTTCCATTTCTTTGTGTTGTCTTCAATTTCTCTCATCAGTGTTTTATAGTTTTCAGAGTACAGGTCTTTCACCTCTTTTGTTAGGTTTATTCCTAGGTATCTTATTATTTTTGGTGCATTTGTAAATGGGATTAAAAAATTTCTTTCTGCCGTTTCATTGTTGGTGTGTAGAAATGCAACAGATTGCTGTGCATTGATTTTGTATCCTGTGACTTTACAAAATTTGTTTATCAGTTCTAGTAGCTTTTTGGTGGAGTCTTTTGGATTTTCTAGATACAGTATCATGCCATCTGCAAATAGTGAAGGTTTTACTTCTTCCTTACCAATTTAGATTTCTTTTATTTCTTTTTGTTGTTTGATTGCTCTGAATAGGATTTCAAGTACTATGTTGAATAAAAGTGGTGAGAGTGGACATCCTGTCTTGTTCCTGACCAAAGAGGGAAAGTGCTCAGTTTTTCTGCATTGAGTATGTTAGCTGTAAGTTTTTCATATATAGTCTTTGTAATGTTGAGGGATGTTCCTTCTAAACCCATTTTGTTGAGGGTTTTTATCATGAATAGATGATATACTTTGTCAAATGCTTTTACTGCTACTATTGAAATGACCATATGGTTTTCATCCTTTCTCATATTGATGTGATGTACCATGTTGATTGATTTGTGAGTATTGAACCACCCTTGCAACCTAAGAATAAATTTCACTTGATTATGGTGAATGATTTTTTTCATGGATTGTTGAATTGGGTTTACTGGTATCTTGTTGAGGATTTTTGCTTCTGTGTTCATCAGGGATATTGGCCCATAGTTCTCTTTTTCCGTGGTGTCTTTATCTAGTTTTGGTATCAGGGTGATGCTGTCCTCATGGAATGAATTTGGAAGTTGTCCTTTCTTCTCTACCTTCTGGGGTAGTTTGAGAGCAATAGGTATTAACTGTCCTTTAAATGTTTCGTAGAATTTGCCTGTGAAGCCATCTGGCCCTGGACTTTTGCTTGTTGGGAGTTTTTTGCTTGCTGACTCAATTTCTTTGCTGGTCATCAGTTTCTTCAAATTTTCTATTTCCTGTTTCAGATTTGATAGTTTATATGCTTCTAGAAATTTATCCATTTCTTCTCAGTTGTCAAATTTCTTGGCAACTAGTTTTTCATAATATTTTCTTATAATTATTTATATTTCTGTAGTGTTGGGTTATTTCTCCTCTCTCATTTTGGTTTTGTTTATTTGAGTCCTTTCTCTTTTATTTTCTTGGTAAGTCTGGCTAAAGATTTGTCAATCTTACAGATTTTTTCAAAGAACCAGCTTCTGGTTTTATTACTGTGTTCTAGTGTGTGTTTTGTTTTTTTGTTTTTAGTTTCTATATTTATTTCTGCTCTAATCATTATTATTTCCTTCCTTCTGCTGCTTTTAGGTTCTGTTTGTTATTCTTTTTATACCTCTTTTAGGTATAAGGTTAGGTTGTTTATTTTTCTTGCTTCTTGAGATAGTCCTGTATTGCTATACCCTTCCCTCTTAGGACTACTTTTGATGCATCCCTGAGGTTTGGATCATTGTGTTTTCATTTTCATTCATTTACATGTACTTTTAACGTTTCTTCTTTTATTCCCTGGTTGACCCTTTCATTGTTTCATAGCATGGTATTTAACCTGTGTGTATTTGTGGTCTTCACTGATTTTTCCTTGTGGTTGATCTCTAGTTTTATAGTGTTGTGGTCAGAAAGGATGCACGGTGTGACTTTGATCTTCTTGAAGTCATTGCATATGGTTTTGTGGGCTAATATGTGATCTGTTTTATGTGCACTTGAAAAAAATGTGTATTCTGCTGTTTCAGGATGGAGTGTTCAGAATATATCTGTTCCCATGTGTCATTCAAAGGCATTGTTTCCTTGTTGATTTTTGTTTGGATGATCTCTCTGTTGATGTCAGTGGAATATTAAAGTCCCCTACTATTATTGTATTATTATTGATTAGTTTCTTTATGTTTGTTATTAACTGTTTTATACATTTGGATGCTTCTATGTCAGGTACATAAATATTTACAGTTATTATATCTTCCTGTTGGACTGTCCCTTTATTGTCATATAGTGTACTTTTTTGTCTCTTATTACAGTCTTTGTTTAAAAATCTATTTTGTCTGATATAAGTATTGCTACTCTGGCTTTCTTTTGACACCCATTTACGTGATAGATGTGTCTTTATCTCCTCACTTTCAATCTGGAGGTGTCTTTAGGTCTAAAATGAGTCTCCTGTAGGCAGTATGTGCATGGGTCTTGTTTTTTGTCCATTCTGTCACCTTATGTCTTTTGATTGGAGTGTTTAGTCCATTTACATTTAAAATAATTATTTTTTAATATTTTTTAAAAATTTTTTAATTTTTATTATTTTTTTTATTTCTAGGAGAGAGAGAGAGACAGCATGAGCAGGGGAGGGTCAGAGAGAGAGGGAGTCACAGATTGAAACAGGCTCCAGGCTCTGAGCTGGCAGTCAGCACAGAGCCCGACGCGGGACTCGAACCCACGAACTGCGAGATCATGACCTAAGCGAAAGTCGGACGCTCAACCGACTAAGCCACCCAGGCGCCCCACATTTAAAATAATTATTGATAGATGTATATCTGTTGCTATTTTATGACTTGTTCTGTGGTTATTTCTGAATATTTTTTCTGATCTTTTCTTGTCTTTCTCTCTTTTAGGGTTTGATGGTTTTCTTTAGGAATATATTTGGATATCTTTCTCTTTATTCTTTGCATATTTATTAGTGGTTTTTGATTTGTGGCTACCATGAGTTTTGTATATAACCTCTTTCTCATAGAGCAGTCTATATTTAGTTGATGCTAATTTAAGTTTGAATCCATTCTTTACTCCTTTCCTCCCCATGTTTTAGGTATGTGGCATCATATTTTACATCCTTTTATTTTGTGAGTTCCTTGATGGATGTTTTACAGAAATATTCATTTTTTACAGCTTTTGTGTGTCCCACCTATATACTATCACTTTTGGGCTCTTCTTTCTACCCAAAGAATCCCCTTTAATATTTTTGCAGGGCTTGTTTAGTGGTCATAGACTCCTTTAGTTTTTGTTTGTTTGGGAAACTCTTCATGTCTCATTCCATTCTGAATGCGAGCCCTAATAGATAGAGTATTCTTTGCTGCAGATTTTTCCACTTCAGCACTTTGAGTATATGCCACTCCCTTCTGGTTTACAAAGTTTCTGTTGAGGAATCTCTTGCTAGTCTTATGGGTTTTCCCTTGTAAGTTACTGACTAATTTTATCTTGCTTCTTTTTTTCTTTATCCTATAGTTTGCAAATTTAATTAACGTGTCTTGGTATGGGTTTGCTTTTGTTGATTTTGATGGGAGTTCTCTGTGCCTCCTGAATCTGGATATCTGTTTCCTTTCAAAGATTAGGAAAGCTTTCAGCAAGTATTTCTTTAGAATATTAAACAATGAACACTCACATGCCCTTCACCTGGGCCCCAAAGTTGTCAGCATCTTTCACATTTGCTTTCTCTCTCTGTCTCTCTGTCTCTCTCTTTGTCTCTCTCTCCACATATATATGTGCATATATCATGCCACTTCACTTCAAGTTGTATTAGCTAAGAATAAAAAATATATAAACACAACATTGTTATGACACTCATGAAACTTAACATTGATATAAGAGTATTCCCATTCCTATATGTAATCCATATTCAAATGTCACCTATTGTCTAATCATAATATTTGTTGTAGTCCCCTTTGTCTGATTTAGGAGCCCGTTAAGGGTCACATTCTGCACTGCACTGCCACAGGACCTTGGTCTTCCTTAACCTGGCTGTTCCTGGGGCTGTCAAGTTGCTGGCCTGCTGTCAGATTCACTTGACGAGGGCCGTGCCTAGGGGTTGCGTCTCTTCCCTTTGCATCACCTTGGGAAGCATGTGGTTTGTCCCATTACTGGGATGTGAAGCTTGACCACTTGGTCATTACATTTTCCCGATTTCTACATTATAAATGTGTCTTCCATCACTTTCTAATAAGTGATTTATGAGGTGATTCTTCAAAGTGATGTGAGTATCCTGTCCCCACCTGAGTCTTTAACCCACGGTTGGAGAAGCCATTGCCAAATTTTGTTTGAATCATTATTGTGCCTGAGCCAAAATAGTGATTTTCTGTTTCCATAATTTATTCCTTAGTCATCAATTAGCATTTTTCTATCCTAAAGGCCCTCTTCCTCACTCTTTAATAGTTTTCGTATCAGAATGAGTCACTTTGATGACTTATAATCCATTCTGTTATTATTTATTTTGTTATCCAGTCATCCCAAATTCAGCCAAGGGGACCCTCTCAAGCTGGCATCTGGGTCCCCTGTCAGTGTCCCAATCAATGTTTGAAAATACATAATATCTGGTAAAAATGTCACATTTCTATTTGCTTGTTGCTTATGTATCTGATTTTGCTATACTGACCTTACTTCCAGCAACCTTGCTTAACTCTATTTTAATAGGGTGTTTGGAAATTCTCTTGATTTTACATATTGATAATCATACTTCTATGCAAAATGACAGTTTAATTTCCTTCTTTCCAAATATCTTTTTTATTTCTTTTGTTGTTGAGCGGGCTAGAACCTCCTAGACAAGGCTAATCCTACATAAGAAAACACTATGTTACAAAAAGCACTATATTGCCTCCTTCCTAATTTTGAAGTCTCAACATTAAATTTGATGTTTGTTGTGAATTATTAGTTACTATCTTTTCTTCTATTAAAGAAGGTCTCTCTCTTTTTTTAATCACTGAGGGTTTTTTTTTTAATATTTTTATTTATTTCTAGGAGAGAGAGAGAGAGACAGACAGACAGACAGCGTGAGCAGGGGAGGGTCAGAGAGAGAGGGAGACACAGACTCCGAAATAGGCTCCAGGCTCTGAGCTGGCAGTCAGCACAGAGCCCGACGCGGGGCTCGAACCCATGAACCGTGAGATCATGACCTAAGCGAAAGTCGGACGCTCAACCGACTAAGCCACCCAGGCACCCCACTGAGGGTTTTTTTAAATCCCTGATAGCATTTGAGTTTTACCAAAAAATTTGTTCTGTATTTGTTAAGATGATTTTAAAGTTTTCCCCTTTGGTATATTAATGTGCTAAGTCACAATAATATCATTTACATGAGAATCATTCCTGCATTATTGGTATAAACCCTATTTGATATTTTTAATATATTCTACACTTAGTTTGACAACATTTTGTTTAGCTTTTGGCATGTATGCATGTGACTGGCTTCTGTAATTCCTGTGTCATACGTAGTTCTCTGTTTTTCATTGTCCAGTTGTCTGAGCTCATTTGTGTTTCAGTAGCTTGTGCATCTGCTCTCAAATGTATGGAAGGGCAGGTTGATGTAACCTGTGCCTGTTTTGTGTGTAGTGTGTCATGGGGACAGTGATGTGACAATTCCTTGTGGATGCATCTCCACTCATGTGTCTAGGACTTTGTAGGATGGGCAGCTGTGACACCCAGAGGCCCTCCGGTGGCAGGTCCAGACCTCACAGAGCCAAGGCAGGTGAAGGAGGCTGAGTCATGGGAGATCAAGTCTTGCCCTGGGGGTCACCTGGCCCCTGGGCGTTGCCTATCCCAAGTCTCTGGGGATCACCTAGCCCCTCAGGGTGGCTTAGGCCCTCAGGGTAGCCTAGCTCAGGAGTTCACTGTTGGAACCTGGGGTGCCATCGTGTCACACATTCCCTCAAGTGTCTGTCAGTCAGTCTCTGCTGTCTGTGCTCAGCTCCTCGAATCCAGGGCTCAGCTGTGAAGGGGGAGGGCCCTCTGAGGACCCTGACTGGAGGAGAAACGTCGTCTGTGGAAGGAAATTCTCATGTTCTGTGCTGTTTGTTTTCTCCCCAAGTATCAACACAGGCAGGCATGTGTCACACTTGCCCCAGACCTAAGATCTTCCTAACAAGGAAGCGCCTTAGCTGTGTCCACGGAGCTGGCACCATTTTGCCTGAGCTGTAGCGCTGAGCTCCGCATGCCAACGGGGGTCGCTGTGAGCCTGACCCCTGAGTGCTGGGCACTCCCCAGCTGTAGGAGTGGTCGGTGTGTGAGCGAGGGCATTCATGTGTATGTGCGCACAAATGTGAGTCTTTGCAGGTGTGTGCCCGAGTGTGTGCATGTGCATGAGGCTGGGTGTGTGTGTCAGCATGAGCAAGCGTATATGAGTGGCAGTGTATTGAGCGCATGCGTGTGTGTGAGTGTGGATCTGCACGTGGGTGTGTGCATTGTGATCAGTGGGTGCGTGTAACCAAATGTGTATGTGTGTTTGAATAAGAGTGCACGTATGGGTGAGATTGTTGTGTGTGAGCATGCATGTGGATAAGTGTGCACGTGTGAGTGTTGCGTGTTTGTACATGCACATTCGTGTGTGCAGGTGTGAGAGTGCACGTGTGTGCACACACGCTGTGCATGGAGCAGTGGTGAGAGTCACAGGCAAGGCGTGCCGCTCCCCATCCTCCCTTGCCGGGCCTCCCCGGCTCCCGCCCCGCCCAGCAGGCTGCCTGCTGTCCCCGGAGCCCGCCCGGGCGCCCCGTCCCTGCCTCGGTGGCGATGTTCTTTGTGTCTGCAGCCTCCGCTCTCCCCACCGCCTGCGAGCTGAAACCCTCCCCTGTCTTCAAGATGCAGATGAAATGCCTTGTTCTCCCTGATGTAGCCCAGCTGGGGATAAACAGCGCTTCCTCTTTTAAGACTTGGCACGTCTGCCTTGAATTATACATGTGTGCGGCAGAGGGCTCCTTCAGGATAAGGATTATGACTTATTTATCTTCACATTTCCCCGGTAACTCTCTCCAGCCCGGTACCTCAGGCAGCGTCTGGTGTGCCGAAGGTGCTCAATAATTATTTATGAAATTGGATATTAACTGCTCCTCCTTATTTGTGTGTTTAGTGACACTGTTCAATCCAGGGGTAAGTGACGCAATCTGGTGAGAAATGGGAGCGTGCTGCCTTCCGCCCGAGGCTGAGAGAGTCCTGTCCCCTTCCCTTGCCCGTCTTCCCGCCACCCACCTGCAACGTCCACCTCCCTCTGGCTGCTCCCACGTGGGCTGCTGTGGGTCCCAGCCTCCTTCAGCTGGGGGAGGGGCAGGTGCGCAGGAGCGACCACGGACCACGGTTCCGAGCGGTGCCCCCAGGTCTGGGCGGGGAAGTGGCTTGGGACCCACTCCCACGCAGCTCTCTCTTCCAGCGGGCGCATCAGTAGAGGGGCTTGGGCAGCGGCTCCTGACCTGGCCGTGTCTGGAATTCTCCCCGGCAGTGCTGGCCAGGCTCAAAACAAAGTTCATTGCAATTTGTGGCAATCACACGGGCATTGAGTGCCACGCCACACTTGGTGCCCCAGACACTGGTAAACAGCCTGAACATCAGGACTCTGGGAGGACCGACAGAGTGTCTTCG
Source organism: Hyaena hyaena (assembly GCF_003009895.1). NCBI lineage: Eukaryota > Metazoa > Chordata > Mammalia > Carnivora > Hyaenidae > Hyaena > Hyaena hyaena. Next base: position 479,580 of record NW_024081246.1, on the reverse strand, counting down.
CTGGAGACAGACAGCCCCCCCGGAGCAGTGAGCCTCTGTGCTCCTGGGGCCGCGCGGGGCCGCGGACACCTGCCGTGGACGCCTTGCTGGGTCTCCTTGGCTCGGCTGAAATCTGGGGTGTGAGTTTGTGTATTGTGATGATCGGATTCGGTCCTGTTTAGGCTGGTTTAGTGCCTGGAATAGGCCAGGTTCCTGGAAACGCCCATTCTGCTGGCAGTGCACGTGACGCCTGAACTTGTGCAAGCAACTTCCTGTCTCAGGAGACAGAATCGCATCCTCACCTGCTCGCACACCAGCGCTCTGACACTTGGGGGGTGGGGGCCGGGTCGCAACTGAGATCACAGCCCCGTCGGCTCCCCTAACCCGTGTTTTCTTCAATTCCTGGTAAGACGTGTCTGAGAGAGTTTGCTGTTCCCGTGTTGTTGGAGAGGAACGGGAAGTTGGGCAGAGTTACCTGACCCCCCAGGAAGCGCTGCCAGCTTGGGGTCACCCAGCTGGGGCCCGGCCCTAGCTGGACAAGAGCATCCAGACCCTCCCACTGCCAAGAGCCACTTTGCATTTGTTTGTGTGATTTAAGCCACCCCAAACCTTGGGACTCAGGAGTCTTCACGTACAGCTTTTACTCGAGTCCCTGTCTCTGCCGGGTGATAACCTTCCTGGATGTCCTCGGTCCCTACCCGCCCGCACGCCCGCAAATCTACTGTCACATCTGGCTGGAGAAGGTCCTGCCTTCTGTCTGTGCCCAGCACTGTCTGTCCCTCCTCATATGGACTTCTGCGCCTCAGACCTGGCCGTAGAATTGTTCTCACGTGGGGCATGGCTTGGGGACACTCCGTTGAAGGGGAAGGACGGTCCGGGTCATCTCTGCTCTGCCCGCGGTACTTGGAACCTTGCTGGGAAAGCTGTGAAACGACAGTGGATTGTAAGTACATTTGTTGGTTACGTGAAAGGAGTGTGTTGCCATAAGCAAGAGAGCGTGATGTCAGCGTGCGCTCTGGTGGCCCCTGATGGACCGTCAGCACGCACGGGGGCAGCGTGGCGTCGCTGCAGTCACTGTTGTAACGGTGAGGGAAACACAAGACTCCCCCGAGCGGTGTTCTCTATTTCAATGCCTCGGACCAGGGAAATGGCAACTTGCTGAGCCCTTGATGTCTGCAGATCGAGTCTTCATACCGGGATGGGGAGATGAGAGACCCCATTTTCCAATAAGGAAACCATAGCCGGGAGGTAGGGTGGGGAGCTCCTTCTGGCTCCTGAATGAGCGCATTTCCTGCTCCTCAAGAGCTAAGTGTAGCTGTGCTCCCGTGTGACGGCTCATGGTGGCGGGCTGCCGTGCTGAGTCGCTGCAGCGTTCTTCAGCTTGGCCACACGACCCGAAGCCCTTTGACAGGTAGCGCGTGCAGAAGCCTGAGAGCCAGGGAGCACTTCTTAAAGTGTGATTCATGTGACCTAACGGCATAAATTATTGTGATTAATTTCTGAATCATGGAACTCTTGACTATATTCTAGCCCTAGATAATGTGGCGTGTACACGTGTATTTGCCCGTGTCTGTGTGCATGTCTGTATGTGTGCACAGGTGTGTGTGGGTGTGGATGTGTGCACATGGATGTGTGCACAGGTGTATGTGTGTGCATGTGTGTGTTTATACATTGTCTTCATAAAAAATTGAAACGATTGTGAGCTCTCATTCATCAACATATAATTTTGGGGTTCTGAGCCATCCGCCTGCCATATTTAATCGCAGCAGTCACACCGTAGAGCCGCCATATTTAATCGCAGCAGTTACACCCTAGAGCCACCATATTTAATCGCAGCAGTTACACCGTAGAGCCACCATATTTAATCGCAGCACTCATACCCTGGAGCAGCCCTTGGGTTTCACACTGCCCAGACACGCCGACATCACTCCTGAGCAAGCATTGCTGGATGGAGAGCCGGCGCTCACTGTTGGGCTGGTATTAAGTGGCGTGAATCAGCCTGAACTCTCTCCTGGTCCTACAGGAAAGGGGTTGACATGACATGGAGAACTGGTCTACAGTTTTGGATTCTCAACAGAAAGGCCTTGGGTGGAAGAGGTTCCCGGGATTGCAGGCCCTCTCTTAGAGCAGCGTTTACTTTACAAGGTCAGGTACACATGGCGGCCTTTGTCCCTCACTGCACGCATCACTACCTCCTGTGAGAGTCCAGATACTCCCAACTCCAAGACGATTTCCAAGGGGGTAATGACATTCCCCAAGGGTCTGATTGGTTTAGGGTTCAGGCTCTATAATAGAGTGAGTAGGGAGAGAGTCAGAGAGAGTGGTTTATGGCCTCTCTCCCCAGAAGGATCTTACTGGAGAAGTTAGAGAAAGAAAATAGAAATTTTTTATCAAAATATAAAAGTAACACAGGAGAATTCAAGTTGGAGATGATTAGAGGGAAACTAACTTTTCTGTCCTAATACCAAATCAAATAAAAGCAAAAAACAAAAACTGCAAAAATATTCACTGGCAGAATTAAGTATTCACTCTCACTCACACATTTTTTAATATTTATTTATTTATTTTGAGAGAAAGGCGGGGGAGAGAGAGAGAATGAGTGAGGAGGAGGGGCAGAGAGAGAGGTAGAGAGAGAGTCCCAAGCAGGCTCTACACTGTCAGCACAGAGCCTGATGCAGGACTCAAACCCATAAACCATGAGATCACGACCTGGGCTGAAACCAAGAGTTGGACACTCAGCCGACTGAGCTGCCCAGGCGCCCTTCTCACTCACAAGTTTTTAAATGAGTGGCCACACACAGGAACAGAACCCTGACACACTTTATCCCACAGTGTGCCCAAGCCCCACTGTACCCACCCTGAAGCAGTGCAAGGAAAGGAGGGTGACTCATACAATATTGGAATTGCACCGCATCCCCAGTTCAGAAGAAGAGCCAACTGTGGGTGTGAATTGCCAGTTTGTTCAGGTGGACTGGTGGGAACACTGGTCCAGAGCCACCGAGGAGTGAGAGGGGTGATGGTGGATGCACTTCCCGTAATAGTTGACTTAAAATGGTGCCCATGCTAATTAGCTTCCTAAGTGAGTGGGACATAAAGGTATTTTTAGGTCCACAAGTAATTCTTGATGAGAGAGCTACTGAAGGATGTATTTCAGCAAGAAGAAAACCATACCTAGCTGGGGGTGGGGACTCGCAGAGGAGCCATGGGGACGAAAGACAAGCAAATCTGGTTGGTTCATCAGTGTTGTAGGTGATTTTTCATAACCTCAAAGCACGGTGGGTTGAAAGTACTGGGCAACCACACGGTGGAGTCTGGTCGTGGGAGTCAGCAGGGAAAAGATGGGTTCACAAGTGACCCCCTCATTGGAGGGAGTATACAGAGATCGACCAAGCTTCTGTTTGTTAGAAAATCCAAAGGATTGGCAAGTTAGAAAACAGAAGGGTAGGCATTAAAATAATAGAGTGGAATAGAAGAGTTCCAGGCCAAGTAGAGGAAAAATAGGAATGAAAAACAATGATTCATCTATCAGGAGACAGAGAAGGAGAGATCAAATAAAAAATTAAAAATAGCAAATGGAAAATACACAAGCAGGCAGTAAAAACACATCAGTAATCACAGGAAGTGAAAATACAAAATCCATTTATGTTTTGTCTAAGACACAGAGACTTGATGCTGAAAACTGTTGTTTGCAATTTATAAGACATGATTAAAACATTTATTAAATAACATGTGATGGGAAAATGTATACCAGAAAAATATTAACTGAAAATTAATATAGCTACTCTAATATGGAACGAAATACATTTTTAGGGGAAACTATGGATAACATGGATCACAAAAGATCAGTAACTTACTGCAGTGACAAACTTGTACCACTTACAGCCATATAAAACAGGACAAAATTCAACAGAATCACAAGTAGAAATTGAAAAACCCATAATAATTATGGGAGTTACCACCAGGTTGTCTCTCAGAAACTGATAGATGAAGTTGACAAAAAATAAAGTTGTAGGTTATTTAAATAATAAAATTAATCTTGATTGTATACATGCAGATATGCCAGCAATAAATGCAGCATGTACATTTTTACTGATAAATAGAAGACTTAAGAATAACTATTTATAATGGCGCCACCAAGGAATTCTCAATAAATTCAGGAATAAAGACCATCTTTGATGATAATAGTACAATAAAATTATGGCATAAAAAGTACCTGTGCCTCCCCAAACTGTACATTTGTTGCAAATTTGCATTTGTTAAAAAAATCGTAATATTTGTGATATCCATTTACATAAACGTATTATTTTATTTTCTAATTAAGTTTTTTATTTTATTCCAGTGTAGTCAGCATACAGTGCTGGATTAGTTTCAGGTGTGCAATACGGTGATTCAGCCCTTGCGTACATGCTGCTCAGTGCTCATCCAGCAATGTGTTCTCTTCATCCCCGTCACCCCCCTCCCCCCCAACCCTCACTCCCCACCTCCCTCCCTCTGGTGACTATCAACATGTTTTCTAGAGTTTCTGGTCTGTGTCTTGGTCTCTGTCTCTCTCAGTCTTTTCTTTTGCTCTTCTGTTTTCTTTCTTAAATTCCAATATGAGTGAGATCACATGGTATTGGTCTTTCTCTGACTGATTTTGCTCAGCATTATTCTCTCAGCCCCAGGCAGTCGCACCCGCCGACATGGAATTACAGGTATGTGGATGCACGCTTAGGGACACATGAGGGGCGTCCACGAAGGGTAATTACCTACGGCAGTAGATGGTCATCTCATCGTGCTGAAAAAGTTTGTTCATATCCCTTATTATTTTTTATTTAGTCCTTGTGTTTTCTTTGAATGTGGCTTATATGTGAATTTTTATTGTGAAAAGTCTAAATATTTATGTTATAAAAATAAAGTTGAAATGTGGACGATTGTGTCTGGAACAGCAGCAAACACCCTGTGCAACAGAAGAGGTAAGGGAGCTTATAGCCTTAAATATACGTATTGAAAAAGGATTGATTAATAAACTGTTAGAGGAAATAGAAAATGAATGGTTGAGCAATTCAAATAAAGCATAAGGGATACCCTGACAAACATAAAAGCAAAATTAAAATAAAAAACAGGGTCACTATCACGGTTCGTGGGTTCGAGCCCCATGTCGGGCTCTGTGCTGACAGCTCAGAGCCTGGAGCGTGATTTGGATTCTGTCTCCCTCTCTCACTGCCCTTCCTCTGCTCTCTCTCTCTCTCAAAAATAAATAAACTTTGGGAAAAAAATTTTAAAAACCAGGATCACTAGAGATGGCTTAAAAATAGTGTTTCTCCAAAAATTAAAATGAAAATATTAATTTACATAAAAACAGAGACAATCCATATAAGCCAATATTAGAAACACGCAGACACACGGGGCTGTAACTACACATTCCATGGAGGCTACAAAAGAAAGAGAATACAGACGCTGCGAGCTTGCCGGGAGCTCAGCACTGCCGTCCCCGGTGCAAGGCAGGCTTGTTGACCTTGACAGAGCCTGGGGACCGTGACGCTTATTTGCCTGCCTGTGTGAGCCGCCCCACGTTAGTTCGCTGACGGGCCCCTGCACACCTGTCGTAGTGACATTTGGGAGGACGCAGGAGGAACTGCCGCATCCGTGACCTGAGAAGCAGTTTGCTGGCTTGATTCTCGCTCCATTATTAGTGTGAATTTGGATATGGGATTGGAGCAAAGCTCAGAATTGGTGCACGGTCCCTTCCTTCATCATCTCCATTTGTGACTCAAATAACTTAGCATTCCCTGCTCCCCAAACCTCAGCTTCATTGTCTTCTGAGCAGGGATTAGTGAGCACAACTAATGTGCAAAGGAATCATGAGGCGAGAAGGAGAGGAAAAATCCAGATACTGAAGCAGACTTATCTTCAAATAACCTGGCAGGCAATCTAATCTCTCCTCATGAATGCTAGTCCCAGGAGATAACTAGCACATGAATATTTTAAGCATTTCGGTCTGCTATTGATTTGTGGCCTGTCAGTATCCAACCGGTTAATTTAATTTGATGCAAAAACATAAGGAATTGGGAGCAAACCAGCATCTTTGAGCAGAGAGGAAGGGCACAGTGAGTTCACGGTCAGAGAGAAAACCTCACCACCTACTGGCAGGAAGAAAGCTCGAGGGCAGCTCGTGGCTTCTGGCCCCGTTCTTTGGGAAGGCATGCTCACTTGCGGGGTTTTGAGAGAGAAACTTCTTTCCTTTGCTAAAGATGATGGAATGACTCGTTTATACACAAAAAGTCTGAATTAAGAAAAGGGCTGGCCGTACTCAAGCCAAATGTGCGTAACCAATTTCTAACAGCTTGTTTTACAAATCTAATTAGCTTTTTAAAATAGACTTTTATTCTAGTGCTTCCTGCCTCACCCCTGTCCAAGCTCTATGCGTGAACACAGGGCAGGCGATGTGGGCTCTGCAGATTTAGAACTCCAGAGGAGAGGGTCACATCAGCTGGCAGGTGAATTTCATTTCTCTGATTCATCTTCGGTTCATACTATTTGTTCTCAAGTTACTTTCTCGTTTTTTAAAAAATGTTTATTTTTGAGGGAGGTAGAGAGAGACAGAGTGCAAGTGGGGGAGGGGCAGAGACGTAGACACAGAATCCGAAACAGGCTCCAGGCTCTGAGCTGTCAGCACAGAGCCCGAGGTGAGGCTTGAACCCATGAACCATGAGATCATGACCTGAGCCGAAGTCGGATGCGCAACTGACTGAGCTGCCCCAGGCACCCCACTTTCTCATTTTTTTTAAAGTTTGACAACATCAACAGTAACAAAAATTCTACTTGACTACAAGTTGCCCCATTCCCAAACATTCCTCTTGTTTTCTTTTTTCCGTCAAGGAATGGCTTTTATGACATCAGGCCCCAGAGCCAGCTAGGGGTTTAGCAAAGAATCCTGTGTCCTTTTGAAGGACAGTATCTCCCTTGAAAAAATGATACCGCATGCCCATTTAAAGAAACAAAAATATGTTTGCACAAATAACAACTTTCATGTGCATTGAAGCATTGCTTATAAATGTGAAAGCCTGACCCTCCAAACACTGACTCGAGAGAGGTAACTAGTAAATATATATTTTTCCCTATAAAGATGAAGAAAGTCGAACCCTAGAAGAGTAAGCTGCCAAGTAGGAAGACATTTTATAAACCAGATGATGAGCAGCTCAGGTGGACAGAATTCCAAGAGGGCTCCCAGATCCCCACCCCCAGGTGTGTACACCTGCATAATTCCCTCCCTTTAGATGTGGGAGATGCCTGCAACTACGGTGAGATAGTCACTTCCTGGACTAGGTTATGTCCGATGACATGGGCAAGAAGATGGTGACTCCCATAACATCCGTACGTTGAGTGAGACTCCTTCACAGAGACTCTCCTGCTGGCCTTGAAGAAGCAGCCATTTGTGAGCTGCCTGTGCAGGGGGCCAGGAGCCAGGGCCCGAGAGCCCCTCTAGGAGCCGAGAGTGGTCCTTGGTGTACAGCCAAGGGAATGGGCTCTCGGACAGTCACAAGGAAGCAGATTGTGTCCACAGCCACACGGAGCCTGGAAGTGGTGCACTCCCTTGTTGAGCCTTCAGATGAGGACACAGCCATCGGACACCTTGATTCCACCTGCTAAGACTCTGAGCAGGGGACTCGGCTCAGATGGGCTGGACTCGTGACCATGAAACTGCGATGACAATAGATGTTCACGTAAGCTGCCACGCTGTGCTATTTGTTACGTGGTGATAGAAAACCGATGCATTACCCAACTGCTCGGAAACAAGGAACTTGCATGTTTTGTGTTTGATGTACCATATTAACCTATTTCTATTAGGCTCACCATTCTAGAAACCCTAGGTAGTACATCTCCCCATATCCCCGTGGTTGGTGGGGGAAAACCAGCACCTGATGATCTGCACCCCCACTTCCCTTATGTCACCTAACACTTACAGGAGCCCGGAGAAGGAAAAGTCTTGTTCCCACATCACACAGGACAGAGCCAGGCTTGCTGGACAGGATCCTGGTCTTTCAATTCGCCACCATCCCCTGCGGCCCCGTCCCCTCCCTCCTCTGTGCACGTGGTGTTTCTGGGTGGCCACAGCATCACCGGTCCTCTGGGGGGCAGCGCTGACCGAGGCTGTTGGGTTTCTTCCTCCAGGGCTGTCGGGGCCCAGTGCTCGTGTGCCTGTGAGGCCAGGCGCTCGGCGAGGCCCCGCAGGGAGTCTGGGAGAACAGAACGAGGGTCTAGGGGGCTCCTGGCGCCTCCGCGCCCCACGTAGCCTCAGAATGGGACTAAAAGCAGCTTTTGCTGGGAAGAAAAAACACGTCTGGTTTCTGTCTGATGGGAGAGGGACAGTGATTAGTGGCCCCCGAAGGGGAAACAGCAGCCATTTTGGCATTTGTAGCCATTAAATTGTCACCAGGGATTTGTGCCTTCCATCAGTAGCAGTGGTTTTTTACAAAGAGGAACCTGCCTGGAGGATGGGGTCGGGCTGACAGGCCTCTGTGACCCGCTCTCCCACTTTCTACCTGCGTGGCCGGGTCACTGCAGGGGCCTAGAGGGGATTTGGTCAGGGTCTGGGGGCCCCTTCAGACCTGGCTCATCCCATGTTTCCAGCCGCAGCATTTGTGTCCTGGGGGTCTTTGTCCTCGGTGATACCTGGGGGCAGATAACAGTGCTGGGGCTGGGGCCCCTCCCCCGTGCCTGCACCGACAGCCAGGATGTCCCGCAGAGGAAGCCAGCTGTGCCCTGCGTGGCAGCTCCCCGTGGACCCCTCAGGGACGCCTTCCCTTCCCGGTGTCCCTTCCCCTTCCCCATGGATGCCCCTCCCGAGGGAACTCGAATCCTCTCCTGCCCCTGAGACAGGTGGGAAGCAAGGCTCCCTGACGTCGGCTCTTCCCATGGGGACACGGGCGGTGGCCGCAGTGCAGCCGTGAGGGCCTGTGGTCTCCGTGGTGGAAAGCACTTTGGGGGGCTGGGCGTGTAACGGCGTCCAGGAACCACCCCCTCCCCCTTTCTCGAGGGCTGTCTGCAGATTGCTGCCAGAATGCGAGTGCTCTTATGTGCAAAGTGCTTCTGCTCTCCGGTGATTTGGGGGAGGAAGTAGAAAACCACGTTCCCCACGTGATTTTCCTCATTCATCCACGTTGCTGAGGCTCTGAAGAATTCTTACCAGAGAGGACTGCAAAAAACACACCGTAAGGACAATTTTAACGCTGTTAATGCCTTGCGACGCGTGGTAGTTATTAACTGCTGTTGCTAATACTTTTAGGAAATCAGCCACTGTTTCCTGGGAAGGCTTTGCAGACACCCGTGATGACCGTTGGGTCCAGGACAGCGGGAACACTGCCCCAGGGGCCACCCCTGCACTCAGCGCACAGGCGGGGCCTCATGAGCGGCTTTTCTCCTCGATTTTCCTTTAGCTGAGATCACATTAAGAAGAGGGGACAGACTGGGGGTGCCTTGCTGCTGTCTAAAAGGAATTCCATTTTCTCGTCTTGTAGGAATGAAAAACAACTTAAAACAAAGCGATCCCATGTCTCTCTGATTCCAGCAGAGCGCAGGGGCGGGGGGCTGGGTGCTGTGAGAGTCCGCCCCAAGCGCGTCCCCAGCCCCGATGACTCAGCCTCCTGTCCGTTTGCCCCACGAATCCTGATTAGCTGCAGGTGCTGGGTGGGGGGCTCTGGGACCCACAGTCACCACTGTGCGCACTTAGCCCACCGCCATCGCTACAACTAAAATCTGTTGGGAAAAGGGAGGAGCTTACGTTACTGGTACAGTGAGTTGGTGTGTGACTAGGATTTCACTCCCTAGGATTTCATTTTAATCAAAAGTGACCGATGAATCTCGGGGGCTGCGTGGGAACTCTGTGGATTCTGAATCTGGAGCGCAGCCAGGCTCTGGGAAGTCACTCTGGGGGTCTGCTAGCCGGGGAGGCGCAGGAAACACGCTTTGTTCAGGGAGTCCTCTGGGAAAAGACCGTGTCTCACGGTGAGGCTCGATCACCGGTGTCACCGCGTGTGGCGGCCTGTGGGGCACGGCCCGTTCCAGGCTGCAGTGGGCCAGCTCATTTGGAGAGCTGCTCGGTACCTTGTTTATTTTAACGCATTACAGTAAACTTCACCGGGTTGCACTGATTAATCATAACCATGTACGTTTGGAAGGTGAGGCCATCAAGCACGCAGATCAGCACCTCACTGGGCATCTCTGTGGCCTCGACAGCGTCTTTCTCCTCACGGTGGGCAGGGCCGGCTGGGGGTGCCGGGGTGCCCATGGTGAGAGCACTCACGGGAGCACCCCACAGTGAGAGCCTGAGTTCTCAGCTCGGCCCGCCCCTCTATGAAATCAGGAGAGTTCCTTAATCTCCTGGATTTTCCTTCTCTGGAAAATGGATGTAATTCACACACCCCGGATTTGTTGTGCAAGAATGAACAGTTGAGGCTTGGGAAGCATCGAGGATGGTTCTTGTTTTTATTATCACAACAGAACAGGGTCCTGAGGCTTCGCTGCCTTGGGTCCTGCTTGTGAAATTTGTGTAGGTCAGACTGAGAACTGGGAGCAAGATTTATTTGTGAGGCTCTGTGTTTTTTGTTTTTTTTTTAACGTTTATTTTTGAGACAGAGGCAGAGCATGAGCAAGAGAGGGACAGAGAGAGAGGGAGACACAGAATCTGAAGCAGCTCCAGGCTCCGGGCTGTCAGCACAGAGCCTGACACAGGGCTCCAGCCCACAAACCATGAGCCAAAGTCAGACGCTCAACCGACTGAGCCCCCAGGCGCCCTGTGGTTCTGCGTTTTCTTAAACGGCGTGAGGTGTTTGCCCTGTCTGTGAGCTGCTTTCCTTTCAGGATGGACTGAATTAGGAGGGAAGCAAAATGAAGGTGGACAGCTGTCCTTTGTGGACCCGGCAGCACCGTGGCTGGTGGGCTACCTGGAAGAGAGGGCGTCCTTCCATCTGAGACTCTCCTGGGTGACTCGGGACCAGTCAGCCAGCCTTGCTGGGTTGGCTCTGTCTTTCGTGGCAGGAGAGAACACGCCCCTTTCCGGTGGTCTTGAGGAGCCATTGAAATACTGTTCACAAGGATGGTAAATGCCCATCAACAAATACCTCTTCTCATTCTCTTCACAGGCCCCCGTTTGATATTTCCAACCCCTTAGACAGTTTTGACAAGTGTGGTTCATGAGGATGGACAGACAAAGAAGCCAGAAAGCGCAACAAGCTGGTCCAAAATGAAGCAAGGGGTGGCTGACTTTGAGGCTTTGGCGGTCCATCACCTCCTAGCCTGTTTCTCAGGGACCCTAGACTGAGGCTGAGTCGGCGATCAAGTCCATGTGGCAGCCGCCCCGCATGTGGCTTCGTGGGGCTTTCTGGCCAGAGGAGAAGAGGAAAGGCTTTTGTGAGCCCAGAACAGGCTGGGAGGATGGCCCGGTTCCGCCTCTGATGTGGGTCCCTGGGGACTGGTGTTGGGGTTTTTCAGCAAGATGGCGCCACGGGGTCACCGGGAACAGTGCGTGGGACGCAGGTGTGATGGGGAAAGTGCAGGACGCCCATGGTTGTGGTTGGTGAGACCCAGACGAGGTGCTGCTGCGTGGGCCCGTGGGTGCGGGAGCGGAGCCCTGGGGTCGCGCGGAGCCCGGGCCTGGGCGCACCCGTGTGGCTGCACGTGCGTTCAGGTGGGCAAAGCCAGGGGAGTCTTGCGCTAAAGCGCTATTCTTTTAAAAAATATCTGCTGGATTAAAATTAAAGCACCGTGTGCTCGTGGCACCGTGTAGAAACAGCGCAGGCGCGTGAAGGAGATTTAGCGGCCCCACCTCCCTCACGTCCTCGGAAGATGCATAGTGACGCCTGGACTCTGCATCCTCACAGAAAGACGCGTCATGGTAAACACCACAGTCACCCAGAAACAGAGTCCACACACAAAACACAGATACACGTGCATCTATTTTTTCTTAGAGAAACGCGATATTGTTAACATACTCGGTTCCAGCTTGCCCCCCTTCCGCCTGGAGCAGTGTCGTGTCCCGTGTGTACACGGGACACACAGCTGAGGCTTGTGTCAGCTGCCGGGTCAGCTGGCTCAGTGCCGCACGCTAAGCAGCCTCTACCACCAAAGTGTGTTGTCTGCCGTCTGGAGGCCAGAAGGCCCCGGTCCGGGTGCTGGGGGCCCACGCTGGCCCCGAGGGAGTGCTCGTTCCGGGCCTTTCTCCAGCTCCTGGTGGCCCCTGGCTTCCTCGCTCCCTGTTTACGTGGCATGTCCGTTCCCCCTTTTATAAGGACCCCGGTCAGATTACGCGTGTGACTTTGTCCTAACTAAAGACCCTGTTTCCAAATAAGGTCACAGTTCTAGGAACCGGCGGGTGGGACTTCAGCAGATGAATTGGGGGGCACCATGCAAGCCGTAGGAGCGCTGGCTGTCCCTTCCTAGTGAACGTGGCAGGCACAGGGGCTGCCCGTCCAGGGGTCACTGGGATCCCGGCCTCCCTGGCCCGGGATGCAAGCGCTGATTACTTACAGACCGAGGGTCATGCCAGGCGCCTCCAGACCTGCTCAGGAATGGGCTGTGATACACTAGTGACCACTGAGATGTGAGGCAGGCAGCCTGCATTTCTAGAGACATTTCTATTGCTCTTAAGGCGGGACAGAGCACCAGACGTGCTGGGGGGCTGGCCTTTGGGTGTTTTTTGGGGGGACTGGGGTCCTTACGGCTCCGGCTTCTTGTGCTGCCACCACGGCAGCCTGGGAAGGAAGACGATTTTGCTGGGGAGGCTGGGACCCGGTGACGGGCAGAGCCTGCCTCCTGCAGGGTCCCTCTGAGCCTCCGACTCCGTCGTGCCACATTTGTCCTGTGAGACACCACGTTCCCGTTTCCAAGCTGTTTGGGGTTTGAACGGGAACACACTCTCGAATATGGTGCGGGTCTGATGCCGCTGCTCAGCGCTCACGGTGGGAGGGTTTTGTGTGTACTTGTTTTCATACACAGCTTCAGGTGTGGTGTGTATACACACATGTACGTGCTTCTCTGTACACGGGTACTGCTCATGGTAGGGGCTGGGGAAGATGCACCCTGCCTGGGTACCGCTCGTGCTGGGGGGCTGGGGAAGACGCACCCCATGGCGAGGCCGCCAGACCACAGGGTGTGTGCAATTGCAGGGGTGATGGGTGCCGCGGGGTCCTCCCAGGCGATCATCCTCTGCAAGCCCGACTCTGCTCATCTGCCTCACTCTCAACGGGACCGGTGGTATTCAAGCTCTACAAAAATGGGGTTCCGCCGATGATAAACTACGGCCTTCTGCTTTCTCCGCGTCTGAGGAGGCTGGCCGGCTTGAGTGATCACGCAGGCCAGCTGCTTCTCCTCTTTCCCGAATCACCTGCTTACACCTCTTGCCCTTTATCTTTCGGGTTGGATTCCACTCTCCACCCCTGCTTATTCCACTTCCCCACGTTCACGGGTGTGTCTGCGGAGAAATATTTGTATTAAAAATTTACCGCTCAGACAGAAAATGACTCTTTAGCAAGAGTTTTACATTTTCTTGCAGCATGAACGCAAGTCCTAGTTGAACCCACTTGGGATTGGGGCCAGCTTGCTATTTAACAAACTCAAAATTAAACTATTGATTTTGGTTCATTCTACTTTATTTCTCTGGCAAATATATGGGTGTTGGCAACAGTGAAGAAAAAATTTAAGGGGATGGTTTCAGGTGAAAGTGCCCTTAATCACAACCACACTGACAGAGTCCCGTTGTCACGAATGGGCTTACGTGGTGGAAGCTTCGTTTTGGTTTTCTGCTGTGCCATGTTCCTGGTGCCCTCAGTCAGACTTCTCAGAGCTGACACCCCTGCGTCTGTGTGCCTTTTAGCGGGATGCCCACTCAGAGGCGTTTAAGCAGACAGGGAAAACTCCGAATGCTCCTTTACAATGGACTTATGGGAAGCCTCGTCACCTGTGTTGCTGGTGCCGATGGGCTGACGGACCCAAAGGAGGCTGGTTCTGAGCAGCCCCTGCAGGACACGGCACCCGGGGGCACCTGGCTGTCTGTACCCGGGCACCTGGAGCCCAGAGAGCCAGTCTGCTGGCACAGGGTCTTTGGTTGGCTTTTCATATTTTGGGAGAAAATAAATCAGACTGTTCTTGGAAGGTGATGATATTCCCAAATTTCCTTCTCAATATGAAGAAAGAAAAGCCTTGTTAAGTCAAATACATTGGGAATTGGGTTTCTTTTGTCATTCTTTTCTTCAAGAGTGCACCTTGTGCTCTGACAGAAATTGCTCATTAATCCCCATGGAATGACCAGTTTTCCAATGCAGTCACTCAAGTGTACTCAAGCTGTAAAAAATTTCTAAGGACCCTGGCTGCCATTAATTGCTTGCTGTGGCTTTTATTAGGCCATGTCTCCCCACAGAGGACACCAAGTCCCCGCCGATGCCAAGCGCCAGGCTGTGTTTGCTTTTTTTATCAAATCGGGAACAATGCCTTCTAAGCAGTGAAGCCAAGGCAGGATTTCCTGGGCACAAAACGGCTGCGACCTGGAAGTGAATTTTTAGCCTCACTCATTATCCGAGCGAGGGCTTCAATTTGGTGATGGGGGTGGGGCGACAAAGGCAGTTTGGGGCACAGGATGCACCTTTAGCTGTGTTAACCCCTGAAGTACTGGAGAAGCAGGTGGAGGGGGAAGAAGGGGTGCCAGTGCAACGGAGACGCCTCCCCTCTGCCGGCCGTGGTCTGCACGTGCTCTCACGGAGTGGGCACTTCAGAGAGTAAGTGTGATTTCTGGGGACACGGGCCTGGTGACGTGACACGTGGCCAGTCTGAGCCATCCAAATGTGAAAGGGCATCTTAGCACCCATGTTTTGGAGAAGCAGAGCCTTTCCTGGCTCATTGCTTTGGCTCTAGCGGAACAGGTTAGAGCGTTTGAACCTCAGGAGTGAAGCAGTGGGTCTGGAGACCCGAGACAAACGTCTAGCATCTCACGTGACCCTGAGCACGTCACTCCTGCATCCCGGACTCAGTTGCCTTTTCCGTAAATAAGAAAACAACTCTGCCTTGTGGGATCTCTGTGACTTACCGAGCACAGTCCCTGGGAAGGCGTAAACAGATGTAGCACACGCTTCAGGCCCTGATGTGGCACTCACACAGGGTGGTGGACACACACAAGGGGCCTCCCAACCCTCTCTGGCTTCTTGCTTTTTAATATTTATTATTTAAATAAATAAATATTTATTTAAAAATTATTTTTCTTCAACGTTTATTTATTTTTGAGAGACTGAGAGAGACAGAGCACAAACAGCGGAGGGGCAGGGAGAGAGGGAGACACAGAATCAGAAGCAGGCTCCAGGCTCTGAGCTGTCAGCACAGAGCCTGACACGGGGCTCAAACCCATGAGCCACGAGATCAAGACCTGAGCCAAAGTCGGATGCTTAACCGACTGAGCCCCCAGGCGCTCCCACACCGAGTATTAGTAAACATGCCCAGCTTGAAGCAGCAAACCATGCTGAAGGCGCTGGTCCCAACCCCCCGCCCCCACCCCCACTCTGCTCCTGGGACCAGCTACTTGGGATTCCTGTTCCTCAGTGTGTCGAGTCACCTTAGACATCCGACAATTTTACACACGGTTTTGCCCTTGTCTCACGTGTGAGGATTTAGCCGGTTTACCACCCTCCCCGGATCCCTTCCTTCCAATACTGTTAAGTCACTATTTTTAGTTAAATCAGTAATCAGCGTTTGTATCGTTAAGCTGTATAAATATTGTTCTTTGTAGAACCCAGATGCGCGTGATGATTACATCCTGTTTTCTTCTCTTGAGTTAATAGATCACTTCTCTACTCCTAATTTTTTCAAAGAATATCCTTATTTTTTCCAGGTGATTTATGATATAATTCATCACGTTATTTAGCTGGATAACTGGCTCTCTGTAGAGGCTGGTAGCGCGCCACGGCTCCGTCTCCTGGTTCAGTTTTTCTTCTTCCTTGGTTTCCTGATTGCGTCGCCTCCCCTCATTTAGCGCTCTGAACAAATGGCCCTTCCTCCTTTCCAGACGAGCCCGCCCATGACCCCACGGCCTACCCTCCCCCCGCCAGCTGCTCTCTGCAAGCCCTCGGTCTTTGGTGCCGTTTTCTGTCATCTTCTCCACCTTCTCTTCTTCACTCTCCCAGACACCCTCCATTTCCTGGGCTCATCCTGAAGTTTTTCCCTTGTTTGACCTGATCACACTTTTTTTAGTGGTCCTTCACAGGCCAGGCTTTTTGCTTCCTCCACACCTCGGGTCGTCTGTGCCAGCTTGCACCCGGGTTGGTAGCCTGGGTCAGTAGAGAATTCCTTGAAGGTTTTTTCATGAAGCGTCTGCTCTGAAAAAGCATGATCTCGTTTTCAATGTTTAATCCAGATTTGTTGTTAAGAATCCCATTTTATTCTGATCCTTATTCTTCTGGGTATGATAAGGGTGTTCCCTCCGCCTCCCCCGTTTTCTCTGGCATACTTTAAAACTGTTTTCTTTGCCTCTGATGTTCTGATATTAGTTTTTAGTTAATTAAATTAACTAATGAATTCCATTGTAGACTCTTTTCCAGACCTCTTGGTGGGCATTCAGCCGGCCCATTCTATCTCAAGATTTATGTTTTTTAAATATGGGAACTTTCCTTGAAGTAATTTTTCCACGATAACTTCCACTGCTTCCTCTCCGTCCGTTTTCTGAGGTCTTCTTGTCCGTTGGATGTTAGACTTCCTGCATCAATTGCTTAGTCTCTAACATGCTCTCACATAATTCCATCATTTTTTGTCTTTTTGTCCTACTTCCTGAGAGATTTCTTTAATTTTATCTTTCAACTGTTCATTAAATTTTAATATTTTGCCATCAGTTTTTAACTTCCAAGATTTTTTTCCTGTTTTCGAGTGTCCCTAACCTGGTTTTCTGTATGAAATATTGAGTTACAATAGTGAAGACCTTAATTAAGGTGCTTTTGGGGTTTTCTTCTGTTCTCTACATTCCTTTTCCTTCCTTATGCTTTTTATTTTTTCTCTCTTTTGTGTTGGAGGTTTTCTTCGAATCGGGTATGCCACATCTTCATGTGTTCATCCGTCAGGCTCTCCATGCATCACCTGCGTATCCATCATTTACATATCTGTCCATCTGTCTACCTACCCACCTACTGACTTCCATACCGGGGGCTCTGTGTACGCACGGGGGTGGTCACATCCTGAGTGACTGGATGTTCACGGCTGGTGATTCCAGGAGGAGACTGCTCAAGATCAATAGGTGGAGAGTTTCTTTTCTTCTGAGCCTGTTCATCTTTTCCCAAGGGGAACGTGTGGTCATCTCCCTGGGGGTAAGGTGAAGGAGGTTGGGGTATCTTGCTCTTCCATCTGAGACCCTCCGTCCTGCAATGTCCACCCCTCACACTGCACCCCCCCACCTTTGCACACACCACACCCACCTTATGCCATGCTTTGCTGAAGTCTTCAGGAAAGGGGGACCTAGGCTCCTGGCCCATGGTCCACATCCAGTTGCTCCCCTGGGACGGATCAGGTGTGGGGTTTGGATTTCCCACCAGCCCCTGGCTGCCACCAGCCTTTGTGTGTGAGTGTCCCTTTTGAGTATTGAGCCTTTCTAGGTATCTGTTGGCAGAGCAGGTCTCTTCCCACGGGTGTCCTCCTCGGTGAAGCTGTGCTCACCCCTTCTTCATGCCTCCCGCCTGTCATGCATCACTTGAAATTGCTTGTCTGCTAATTCTCCCCTCTCGCATTTGCCTCTGGGCATTTATACCGCTTCATTTCTTCAACATTTTGGAGGTGAGGTCACAGGAGGGAGAAGATAATAAATTTATGTTCTCGCCCTTTAAATTTCACAGAGGACCAAAAGACTCCTTTTTGCCCAGAGGTTGTTGAATGATGGGTTCAGCTGAAAGAGCCCCGGGAAACTGAGGACAGAGCACCTTCAGGTGTCAGGTGTGGAGACTTACACTTCCATCCCTGACAGAAAAGTAAATCCCGTCCTTGATTGGATACAAAGGCCATGCGCCCACAGGGTCAGGCAAGGGGAAGCCAGCTCACCCCTAGAAGAAGTAAGATCAAGACTAAGAACGGAAATGGGGCGCCTGGGTGGCTTAGTCGGTTAAGCGTCCGACTTTCGCTTGGGTCATGATCTCGCGGTTCGTGGGTTCGAGCCCCGCATCGGGCTCTGTGCTGACTGCCAGCTCAGAGCCTGGAGCCTGTTTCAGCCTGTGACTCCCTCTCTCTCTGACCCTCCCCTGCTCACGCTGTCTCTCTCTCTCTCCTAAAAATAGATAAAACATTAAAAAAAAAATTAAAAAAAAAGACTAAGAACGGAAATGGTTTTCCCAATGGGGTGAGTTAACCTAGACAACGGACACTCTTGATTCTTGCTGCCGTCAGTGGTCAGGGTCCCAGTCAGGAGCAAGGGGAGACTTCCCCACATCTGCAGGGGTGCAGGTGACTAATTACCACTGGGATGTGTCACTGCCATTGAGGCCAGAGAGCCCCCCTGTTCACCCCCCATCTGGGAGGAAGATGTGCATTTTTGGAGGAGAGAGGGCAGCCCAGCCCCTCGCCGGCATTTGGTTTTATCGGGAACACGTATTCAACCTCGTTACGGACTCCACATTTGGACCGCAGGCCTTGGCCAGGGGCTGGGACATGTGAAAGTATGAGGGACGGTCTCAGGCACTTACTCTGGAATCAGCAGGCGCTTCTAGAATCTGTGAAAACGTGGTGGATGCCACAAGGCGGGCGTGCCACTGCACAGTCATTAACGGGGACCAGGGCTTTCTAAAGTGCCAGGAGCATGCATACCAAGGAGCATTGCACACACACAGCGGTGAGCCTGGAATGGCGTGTGGCTCCTCTGCCTCTGTGTCATTCCCAGTGTTTATAAGCATGAGGTTCTTCACTAAATTCGGTTTAATTTTATTTCAGCACTTTGACTCTGATTTGAATATCAGCCTCTCTTTAGAAAAACACTGGCTGGCACCCATGGGAGGGACGGGCTAGGCGGTGTTGGGGGGATGGGGTCAGTAGACAATGGGGTCTCTGCTGTGTGTGGCTGATGGCCACGCGCTGGCTGGGGGTGCAGACTCACAGGTAGGACGTGGGTGCCGCTCCGCCCTGTCTCCCCCTTCCTCTCTGCCTTCCTCTGGGTTTATCAGTAAATGAAAATACACGTGGGTCTGGCAGGGGGCGTGTCTCTCATCTTAAGTAAATTTGATCTTAAAAGAAAGAAAAGAAAGAGGGAATCTAGGGCAAGCAGTGACAGTTTGTTTGTTAATAGGCATGTTCATATGCCCATGAAATCCATGTTCCCACCCCCTGCTCGCCTCTGTGGCCTCATTTCTTCCCCTGACTCGCCCCCCACCAGCACCAGAGTGTCCCTGGCCCAGGTGCCTTTGCATGTGAGATTCTGTGTTCAAAATGTTCTTTACCCCTCCTTCCTGATCCCCATCCCCGTTCTGAACACGTCTTCCTCGTCCTGAGGTGGCCATCAGCTCCCCCCCACCCACTCCCTGCTGCACCTCCCCTCGTGGCCTCCTGGGAAGCCAGCAGCCCTGAGGCGCCCCAGCCCCATCCACGTGTGGGGGGCACCCACACAGTGGCCATGCATCTCGCTGCCGTGGTCACACTGGACCGGGCGCTGCGGACACACCTTGTTTCTGTTGTAATTGTTCACGAGTCTTAATGATCACTTTTGAACTTTGAGGGATGATGCTAATTTGTAGCAAAGCATGTTGGGTTGTCTATGCCCTTTGAGTGACTTTGTAAATGTAAATAGATTTCAGTTTTCTTCTACAGGATAAAGCATTATTTCTTTCATTAACTGGTTCTCATTTATTATGAAAATTTCCCTTTCAAGTGCTTTGCAATGAGAGGTTGAAAAATTAGGAGTAGTCGGGACTGAGGCCCTCGTTTCTGACGTGGAAACATTAGCTACGATGTTAAACGTTTGTGTATCGGCGGAAGGTCCTCTCCTCTGGTCCTGCCACACTGGCCGTCACTCGTACTGGCGGGATTCTCACAGAAAGGAAAGGATATTCACTTTGTAACCTGGTAATTAACGTATTATGGTTATTGTGTCTAAAGTGTGCATATTAGTGAAAACTGTAACACGTTTTTATTGGATCGCCAAGAATACGACTGTCTAAAAGCATGGTTTAATATGATGCACACGGGTCTGCCTGTCGACCCCATTTCAGAGGGAAATCTGGGTGCTTCTCAGGACGCCCCGGGCCGTGCTTGCCTGTCTGGGGGTTATGAGTCACTAGTGGTAGTCTGCGGTGACAGAACGAGAAAAGCTGGGGCTTTTTCCTTGTTTTATTTTCCGTGAAGGAGCCTGACAGCCTGTATTTACCCACTGGATGTATATGCACATCTTCCTGAGCATTCATTTGGCTGACAGTCTGGGAAATGTCAGCGTTCTAATTAACTCCAGCCAGAGGAGGCTGTGCGGCGGTTTGAAGTCCCTCTGATTGATGCGGCTGCAATTAGCGCCGGGCGGGCTGTGCGCGGCCGGGCGAAGAGGGTGGCGGAGGCGGCGGCGCCCGAGCTTCCCGGGCTCCGTGCGGGGCGGCGTCTCCAGCGCGGGAGTTCGTCGCTGCCCGTGGTCAGGCGGCGTGCAACCCGGCACGTGGGTGTCGGCCCAGCCTCGGCCGCATGCCCGGACCCGGGGGTGCAGTCGGTCCTCCGTCAGAATCCGAAGGCGGCACCTCGTGCTTTGGTCTGGTAGACGCGGCTTCCTGAGGGCGTTTCCACGGTGAAGGTCTCGTGCGAACGCAGGCGGACGCGGTGTCTTCACACGTGTTGGCAGGGCCTCCTGATCTACACGCACCTTAACCGGCAAACGCTGTGTCCAGGGTCAGGTGATTAAAATGACGGGAGCGAGGGCACCGTCCGGATCTCCAGGTGCTTCACGTCGACGCTGCTGCGCAGGCACAGGAAGTCTTCCCCGAGAACTGACTTCAGGGACCCGGAAGCCGTGGGCGGCCCCGACGGGAGGAGGGGCCTTTAGGACTGCGCAGGCGCAGCGCGGAAGCCGGGCGCGCGGGGTCTGGGCGCGAGGTGGGCGGCTGAGGGAAGAGCCGGTCGTTCCCACAGGGAGCGTGGGGGCCCCGAGGGGCGGGGCGGGCGAGCGTGGGGGCCCCGAGGGGCGGGGCGGGCGAGCGTGGGGGGCCCCGAGGGGCGGGGCGGGCGAGCGTGGGGGGCCCCGAGGGGCGGGGCGGGCGAGCGAGCCGGTCTCTGAGGGGCGAGAAGTTGGAAGCGGGCAGCGTGGAGGCGAGGCCCGGCCGAGGGCTGGTGGGCGGGGCCTGCCTGGGCGACAGCTGCGTGGCCAGTGTGGCGGGCGAGGGTGCGGCGACGGGGGTGGAAGGAGGCCGCGGCGTGGGGCCTGGACGCTGGCTTTGGAGCCTCACGCGGTCTGTGCCGGGCGCTGGGCAGGGGCAGTGCGCTGTGGTTTGGGCAGACGAGCGGGGGACCTGCGTCCGCAGGAGCGGTTATGAGCGTGTCATGGGGTCGTGGGCTCCGCTTTCCCCCAGCGCGGGGTGGCGGGGCCGCGGCTGAGGCGGGGCGGGCGGCGGGAGGGGACCAGGCCCGCCCGGCTCCGGCCGCTCGCCAGGCGGAGCTGCAGGTCACGCCACGGAAACCGTGAGGAGGAGACGGGCGGGGACAGGCTCCGGTTCCGGGAGTCCCGGGGGGCCCTCCTGACGCCCCCCCACCCCCACCCCCCCGGGCCCGACGGCGTCCGGGCGGCCCTCACTGCCCTTCGAACGACGCACAGCGGACGGACTGTGGTTTCTGAGGCGCTGGGAGCTGGTTCAGCGTCCGTCTGCCGGGCCCGGGACGCGTGGTCCCGCGCGATCCGGGCACGTCGGCAGGGCGGTCCTGGATGCGGCCGGCGGTGGGATCTGCCGACCGAGCGCGTGGGGTGGGGGCACTGGCCTGGCCTGTCTGTGGGCGCGGCTCAGACTGGAAGCCCACCGTCGGCCCTGGGGGTCTGCAGCCTCCGTAACTGCGTGGGGCCCTTCCCGTCCCTACCCATCTCCTGTGGCTGCATCTCTGTGTAGGACCCAGACCAGACCAGGAGTGGTGATTTCCTGTTTAAACATGTTAATGACCTTCTTGTTTTTATACAAATAATAATACACATTATAAAAACAATCAAGTAACATAGATGAGAAGAGAAATGAGAGCCAAAAACATTGCTTAATATCCTAAAATATTATTCTAAGACCAAGAAAAATATTATGAAACATTCAATAAGAGATTGGAATTATTGTATTTTTAACTCCATGTTTTAATTTTAGACGTTAGCAACTTCTGGCTATGAACCACGAGAGAATCAGCAAAGCTACGGTCCTCGCCAAATGCCCTCCTTTTCCCTCCAGCCCTCGTGTTCGTGATGCTATTGTTGTACGTCGTTGGGGTTCCTCCCCTTTCCGGAACTTTGAGAGTTGTTTAGCATCACTGTTTGTAGGTGTGACAAGGTCAAGGGTACAAACTAATAGTCTCTTAGGAGCTTTTCGAGGATTGTGCAGAAGTAGTTTCGTACTCAGGGTAGCCGGATTTTTGTTTGTATTTTACTTATAATTTGAAGGGAGTTTACTGCTTGCGATTGAGATTCAGGGGCAAGATATGCCTATGAACTAAGAAACCCATTCAGTGTCTGATGAGTACAGGTCTCTGCCACGTGGTAATTATTACACATAGACGCGTACAGCAGTCTCCTCAGTGTCCAGTGTGACTTCCGTGGGTCACTCAGTGAGATCACCAGCCTTTCCATGCAGAGTGCCCAGGCTAAGTACGTCCACGTGTGTTTTTGGAGACTTTATAGCTATTTGGGAAGAAATATCATAAGCAAATGAGAACTTTGGCCAGAACTGTTGAGTGATGAGACTGATACTTTTTCCAGGCATCATCGAAGGTCACAAACGGAATTTTATTTGTTATTTTTAACAAAAATACTAAAATTTCTGATAAAACCCTTGTTAAGGATGTAAGGTGATTTCATCGGATTGTTTCTGAATCCCGTACCAATCTTGTGCTGATGGGAAAAGTGTCCGCTGCAAGCAGTGCCCCAGTAGCTGTGGCAGAGAGAAACGAGTGTTTTTCCAACACAGCAGGAAGTTGAAGGTGGCTACCGTGTGGCTGTCACAGCGGTTGTGCAGTGCTCCCTGGACCTAGGGTTTTCCGATCTTTATGTTTCTTTTCTTCTCACACTTGCCACCTCATGGTCTCCATTTGGGAGCTGCCCTTCCAGACATCAGGAACATTGGCTTTTTATCAAGATGAAGTGATCAGATAAGCAATCTCAGGTTCAAAGGGATGAATAACTTTCCCCCAGTGTCGGGGCTAGAAAGTTATAGAGCTTGTCATTGGTGCCGGATTCGCCTTATTTCAGCCCCCATTCCCTGCTCTGCCTCCCTGACTCCGGGGAGCCTGTGTGGGTGCCTGGCTTCACTTCCAGACGGGAGCATGCTGAGGAAGTGCAGTGTGGTCCAGCGTGGCAGGCTCCTCTGGAGGGTGCCGAGGGCGAAGTCAAGTCCCCCCACACAGGCAGGCTTCTTCCCTGGCAGGCCATGTCGCCAGTCCTCTCCCACACTAGGTCGTGGCAGATGAGTTGACGGTGAAACAAGAGTCTTCCGATTTTGACCATTTCTCAGAGCGGATAGGCAGCCGTGGGATGGGACCCACGCATGTCGAGGCTCTGGGCTCCCCGAGTGCAGGGCCACCGCGAGGGAGGGCACGGTCTTCCTCAGGGCAGAGCCGCTGTTCATCCTAAAGACCACCCATCTCCGAGCCAGGCTGGGCCTGTCGGGGAGGCGGTGCTGGTCACAGCGAGCGTCTCCTGCTCCCTGGGCAGCCCAGCCTGCGCGAAGCAGGGGCACCACCCGCGTGTCCATGTCTGTGTCACATGGTGCACTGGTCTGGGTTCTCCAGGGAGACAGAGCCAATAGGATGTCTGTGCCCATGCACACCCTTTGTGTCTAATGCACATACTTACCTAGACATGAGATTTACTGTAAAGGGTTGGCTCATGAGATCATAGAGGCTGAGAAGTCCCACAACGTGCCGTCTGCAAGCTGGCGACCGGGGCACCGATGGTGTAAATCTTAACCCAGGGACCAGAGAAGGCTAATAACTCAGCTCAGGCAGGCAGAGAGGGGGAAAGAAGCCACCCCACTCCTCTTTCCTCTTGTTCTCCTCAGGCCATCGATGGGCTGGCTGGGGGCCACCATGTCGGTGCAGTCAGGCCTTCCTTCCTCAGTCCACTCATCTCTTCCAGAAACACCCTCACAGGCACCCCCAAACTACTGCTCGACCACACACCTGGGCACCCGTGGTCCAGTCAGGTTGGCAAAATAGGATCCGTCCCACACGGCGTATCACTAGTGGGTCATTTTCAGCCGCCACAAGCCCATCATCATTCACATTGATGTTACAGCACATTTGTACATGGTTTTCCCTTTCCTTCCAAAGATGGATGCTAACCATGTTTCAAGTTCCTTTAGAGTCACTGTAGTGTGGAACCTTCCCCGTGTGGATTCCCAGAACAGTAATCTATAGATGCTGGTCGCACAAGGACGACATGAAGCAAGAGGAGAAAACAGTGCGGGACTAAGCCAGAGGTTGGTAGGCATGAAAAAGCGGCCGGTGCCCGCAGACACGTGACTTAGTGGATTTTCTGGAGTCCACGCTGGCATCCGAGCTGCCATGCGGCCCCAGCACGTTGCTGCTACCAGGAAAGTATGGCACCAGGTGTTCTAACCTCTGAAGACACGGAGACGTTTTCCTTTTGGAGAATAACCTGTTTTTAAAAAAAATGTTGTGTCCTTGGGGCACCTGGGTGGCTTAGTCGGTTAAGCGTCCGACTTTCGCTTAGGTCATGATCTCGCGGTTTGTGGGTTCAAGCCCCGTGTCGGGCTCTATGCTGACTGCCAGCTCAGAGCCTGGAGCCTGTTTCAGTCTGTGACTCCCTCTCTCTCTGACCCTCCCCTGCTCACGCTGTCTTTCTCTCTCCTAGAAATAAAGAAAACATTAAAAAAAAAAATGTTGTGTCCATTGAAAGAATACCATGTGGTTTTAAGAACCCATGTCTTGGGGAGCCAGGGGGGTGGGGGATGGGGCTCATTCGGTTGGGTGTCCGACTTAGGTCATGATGTCACTGTCTGTGGGTTTGAGCCCCATATCGGCCTCTGTGCTGACAGCCTAGAGCCTGTTTCGGATTCTGTGTCTCCCTTTCTCTCTCTGACCCTCCCCTGCTCATGCTCTGTCTCTGTCTCTCAAAAATAAACATTAAAAAAAAAAAAGAAAAGAAACCGTGTCTCTGAGTCAGAGACACAGATGGCTCCAGTCTCCTTCTTTCTCCTAAAGAAGAGTGGAGGGAATTCAGATCACTCGACTATATTGTTCTCACTTAATCTCATAATTATTTTTGTGCCTTGGACAAGTGACTCTACCTCTTTGACTTCCAGTTTTGTCAAATGTAAGATAAAGCCATTTACTGCATTGGATTGAGGGTCTCTAACATCCATCCTGTTCCCAGGCATCCAAAACTCAGCACGTCCTGAGCCAAGCACATAGTTTGTTTTCCGCCCCAGCCCCCATCGCTGTTTCCTCCCTGAAGAGCAGAGCAGCTCTACCTTCGTCCCTTCAGCTGCCCTGGCCTCCTTAACTCCAAGTCCCCCTTAATCAGAATATTATCTTCCTTCACTTCCAAAATACAGCCACACGCCTTACTAATTCCAGATGTTTACTATCTCCCGAGTCCACCCATTTCTCCCCGAGCCTCCTGATGTTACTGCAGTGAAGGCTCTGTTATGTATTCATCTCCCGGGTTGTCGTCACCTTCCAGGAGATGCCCTGGCTTCCACTTTCTGGTCCATCTGTCATGGTGCCACCAGAGCTGTTTTTGTCACTGAAGCACTTGACCAAAGCACGTCACAGTCCTGACCACAGAATTCTTCTCAAGGCAAAGCTGTTTCCAGAGTGCCTGACACAGGTGCTCACCAGGCTGGGCCACGTGTGATGGGCGCTGGATAAGTGGACGAGATGATTATTTGCTCCATCTCGTGTTTTATGTACAGAAAAATATTCCCCTCTGGACATTGATCCAGTTATTGGCTCCAAGACTTTGATGGCATTTGGGGTCAGATCAGAGAATATTTTGGATTTCTTATCCAGAACAATTTTCAAATATGCATTCAGGTTGGCTAAGTATGCAATCCTTCAGAAATAAGTTTTTCCACTGTGTACAGTTAAGGTAAAAAGTAAAGGAATATTTATTCATGGTATAATCTATATTTTGATCATACTCATGACCTCCTGAAAATCTAGGTGTATCTTTTGTACAAAGTCTGCATTTTGTAAGAGACATACACCAATCAAATATTTGTTCTTCATTTAGAAACATGTAACTTGTTACTGGAGCATTTTTATAATGAAATTCCTTGTCACATGAACAATGTGTCCTTAATCTCTTTATTTGGGGATAGTCCGTGCATCGAATTTCCTGCAAGAGGTGTGAACCATGGATATTCTCCAAGTCCAGACACTCTTGTGCTGGGAAAGGATTTGCAATGACTCTCCTGCCACACAAAGTGTGTCTTCTTCCCCGAAGCCAAGTCGTATGTGAAATGGAGAGACAAGCATTTTATTGCTAATTCCAGTACTCACTCATTGGCGAGCGCACTTCCTCATAATGGCCACCCTTAGTGCTGCGAAATGCCATCGAGAATGTGCAGTGAAGCCCTTAGAATTAACCACTCATAGTAATTATAGGTTCCACTGGTGAATTCATTTAACTCTGACCTGGGAAAGAAAGGCATAAATTCACATACATGAACGGGAGATGGACACAGAGCCATGGGCGCTGTGGGTCGTTTTATTTGTTTATTCTCCAGAGCTTTTTGGCTCTGCAAACACAGTCTTGTCAGGATTATTTTCAGGTTATTTGTCTAGAGTCCAAAGGAAGGTGACTTTGTTTATTTTGTGGATTTACATGCCATTTCTACAAAACAATCTCTCTTTAAAAATGGATAAAATGGATTGTATTAAATCAAAAAGGAAATATTAGTTTTGGTTCCTCTTGTAATTCAGGTAGATTGTCAGAAGCATTATGGGAAGAGGACTGGACCCTATTTTAAAGGAAGGCCAGAGGAGTGAGTCTGTGCCAGCAGAACTAGCACAGAGCAGGTGTGCAGGGGTGCCATGCCTCATCCACAGCCTCCCCCCAGAGGGACAGTAGACCCCTGGGGTCCTGCGGCAGAGGACCCTCCACCAAAATGTAGCTTGTGTCAAACTGGAGCCACATTTGGAGTCTGAAGATTTAGGTCCTGGCCCCGGGTCTGCTGGTTGCTCGTCAGCTGGACCCGTGAGTTCACCTTGTGGAGTTCTGATTTCTCGGCTCCGAGGTGGGGGTGACAATTCACAGGGTGCTGGTGGGGATCCAGTGAGATAATGGCTGGGGGAAGTGGTTCCAAAGACTGAAATCATTGTACAATTGCAAGGGATTACTATTGCTTTTATCACTGTTGTGTTTGTAAAAACGGACCCACATCTTTGATCGTGTCGTCCCATATCCCCCCTTTATGAGCCCAAGATGCATTTTCCAATAGTCAAGAGCATTTCATGACTTGGTGGCAAGTCCTGTAGAATCTGGTGGTGTAGACAGTGTTTATACTGAGTCCACAACTAAAGAGTAGCACAGGTGGTTCTATCCCAAGTCATTATTCTGTGCTTTTCCTTGAAAAGACGTTTTTGAAACTTTTCTAGTATAGTGTGTCTGCTTGGAACCATAATTTTAAGGAGAGCCAGCACCGAGAGATGTAAATTCATTGTTCATTATGGTAAGGCCAGGAAACCTGAGGCCCAGAGAGGTGAGGTGACTCCTCCAAGGAGACACAGCGAGTAGCTTATGTATTCGACGCTTTGAATGTCTGTTACACAAAGTTTCTTGATTTGAAGAAATAAAAACTAACCCCAAGGGACATCATCGGATTTTATGGTTGCACCAGGTGGACTGAGATGTTAATGCTGCGTGGAAGAAATCCAATATCCCTTATCTCGGGTTCAGAGTTAAGGGGTGTCCAATCTATGAACCGAAGTCACTGCGGAGCTCTGGCTCCCCAGGAGGGGCAGATTGCAGATGGATATCAGTGCCTAGTTCTATGTTTATGTAATTAGTATACAATTCTATAATCATGCATGGTTATACAATTGCATAATGTGTATATTAATTGTGCATTCATACATTACATATGGGAATATTGCCCGAAGGGAAGGAAGACTGGATGTTGAAAAGCAGAAAATAAGAGAGGAATAGCAAATGTCCATGAAAGTTTGCCTTTTTCGGTGTGCAGGAACCCTCCCGCTGTTGACTGTATTTACAGCCGCACACACGCCCGTCCTCACCCGTTGTGGCATCAGCACTGTGCGCGTGATCTGGTGATAGATATCTCATCTCCTAATGCAGATTTACTGCCCTGTAATGTCTTCAACTCAGGATGAAATTATCACATTAACCATAGCCAACACATCTTACACAAAAGGAGAAAAACAGTGTCTGCTTGGCTGGGACCTCCTTGCTCATGATACATCTACCTCGCCCACCACACCTCTGAATACCTTATTCTTAAGTAGTCTGCTTATTCCAAGATATCTGCAACTTCAACTTTGTTTTTTAGAGGGGACCATCAGCACGCTCATGTTTGGATTAACCACTGAGCACATGGTGAGAGCCAGTGAACTCTGGGTGAGTCACTCGAACCCAGAGCCTCTGTTTGCCAGCCCAGAACGATAAGCTCAGCCAGACAGCAGAGCGTGTGCATGCCCTTCATTTAGTGCCCTCTGTGTGCGAGTCCACAGATACTGCCAAGCTTTTGCAGACATAAATTGATGCACTTTTACAGTTCTATTTTATTCTTTTATTTTTATGTTTTTAATGTTTATTTTTGAGAGAGACAGAAGGTGCACAAGCAGGGGAGGGGCAGAAAGAGAGGGAGACGCAGAACCCAAAGCAGGGTCCAGCTCTGAGCTGTCAGCACAGAGCCTGATGTGGGGCTTGAACCCATGAACCGTGAGATAATGACCTGAGCCAAAGTCAGAGGCTCAACTGACTGAGCCACCCAGCTGCCCCATTTACAGTTCTGTTTTAATTTGAAAATGTCTACTCCTGGGGTTGAGCCTGTGTTGGGTTCCCAGTGTTATGATGGGAATGCACTGAGGTCAGGGCAAGGTGGGTGCGTGTGTTATGTGTGTGTGCGTGTTTTGGTGGGGAAGGTATCTGATGGCCACCAAGTCCCATGCCCAGTGAAGGGATTAACTGAGATACTCAGTATCACTCGTTTGTGCTAGTCTGTCCTGTTATGCTTGAGATCACAGTAGTCGGAATGTTACTTCTATCAGAGGTGGCACACAAAAAAACCCAGAAGATTCAGACTGTACAGCTCAGAGACTTACATTTTATGCCTTAACAGTGATTTTCCCTGGTAAAAACAAAGGGATAGTTTGTCCTCGAAACCAGCTTCCCCAGTGGGACTTGGTAAAAGACTGAACTAATTTGCAAGGAAGTAGAAACAGAATTTGAAGGACTGTCCCTTCTCAGTCCCTTTGGGAGGGTGCACACATTGAACTGATCTATGTACCTACATGTTCCTCTTCTGCTGCACCCCGAGCCCCTCGTGACCACCAGGAGCACCCCCTTAGCCACCATCCCTGGCACACAGTAGGGCTGAGTGAATGCCGTGTTAAATGACTGTCAGGAAAATGTGCTAGTGAGGTCTGGTACCCTGCAGCATTTTCCAAGTCAAAGCCACAGGCTACAAAATTAACAGAAATTCTCAAAAAAAAAAAAAAAAAGTCAGTTTCGACAGGCATCAATAACAAATCACACTTAACCTTCAGGCACGTGGGTCCAGCTTCAAGTCAAATGGCAAGAGGAGACCATGGACCAGGTCTTATGTCGTTGCATCTGAAGGTACGCGGGCACACTGCCATCTCTTCTGGTCTGGAGCTATGAAAGGAAATAAAATTCTTGAACAAAACAGTGAGGCAAGTTATTCAAACTGAGGGCCGTGCCTAGCACGCTGTGAGCGGCACTGGTGACAGTGTGATGCACCCTGTAATTACCGGGAGGGACGGCATCTCTGCAGGATGGCCCTCTGACAGCTTCTGGCAATCAGAGCGGGACAAGTCGAGCCAGGTGGCCGGCCGTCACGATTTCAAGTAGACGCAATCAGTGACTGGAGCACCCGTGTCCTCTTTCAGGCAAGGAGCGCGAAGCCAGCCGCTCGTGCTACAGGGTTCCGTTCCTGCCACGTTAACACAGGAAGCTCCTCTGCCTTCCCCCTGGGAGGGGCTGGGGGCCCCTGCTGGCTGTGTGTCATTCCTTTGTCCCGCACCACCCACCCACTTGCTGCCCACCATCAGCAGGAGAACCGCCAGCGCGCAGGGGTCAGGGGCTGGCTCGTCGTCATTTTGTTCTGTCTAGTTACATTCGTACATTTTTCAAATTTCAGCTTTGGGATGATTTTCCTCTCCGCTGAATAAAACAGTAATGGCCTTCACCTGAGCCTGATGAATGAACACACTTTTCTGCTCCTTCTTCGTTGTCAAGCCATCGGAGATTCGCACAGGCAGAAATGGCGTTCGACCAAGTGCTCAGCGATCACTTGGACTATTCACAGGACTTGGCTGACTCCAGCAGACCCCGGAGATCCGCCCCAAGAGCCAGGGGGCCTCTGCTCAGCTGTGCTGATGGTTCGCAGTGCTTCCCTGGGCCGTGTCACTCCATCTCTGCGTCTCATGCTACTGTGTGTCTCGCCGTCCACACTCGGCCACCGGCAGCAGTGATGTGAAAGAGGCTGGGCGGGAAGAGACGGTCCTATGTCCCCAGCAGCACCTCTCCACACACCCTCACTCTAGACTTGGGGAGATCAGATGGTACCTAACTGGATTTGGCTCCAGCAGGTTTTCGTATTTATTTTCCTCCCTGAAGTTTCTAATGAAGATATTAAAGGTTGATGTCACAGATATTAATCACTGGGAACTTTCAAATTTTAATTATTAAAGAGGTTTTTTTTTCCTTTAAGACAATTGACACAGCTTTAAAAAAACTTTTTAAAATGTTTTATTTATTTCTGAGAGAGAGAGAGAGACAGCATGAGCAGGGGAGGGTCAGAGAGAGAGGGAGACAGAATCTGAAACAGGCTCCAGGCTCTGAGCTATGATACAGCTTAAAAAAAACATTTTGTCATGAAAAAGTCAAATAAGCACAAAAGTAAAGGGGTTAGCTAATAAATAAATAGCCCACGTACCTATGGGCTATTTCATTTGTTGGATGGAAGAGGGTATTTTTGAAGGAGGTATTTCTTTTTCCCCAGGGAGAATCAGGTTCCTTTTCCCAAAATAGTTACACGTTAAAGCTTTTTAAAAAAATAAAATACAATAGGGGCGCCTGGGTGGCTCAGTTGGTTAAGTGTCCGACTTTGGCTCAGGTCATGATCTCATGGTTTGTGGGTTCAAGCCCCGCGTCAGGCTCTGTGCTGACAGCTCAGAGCCCGGAACCTGCTTCAGATTCTGTGTCTCCCTCTCTGTCTGCCCCTCTCCCATTCGCGTTCTCTCTCTTTCTCTCAAAAATAAATAAACATTAAAAAATATAACATGCATGGGGTAAATCACACAAACTTTGGATATATAGCTCAGTGAATTTGTTTTTACAGTGGCCACACCCAGGTTACTTAGCCCAGGTCAACATATAAAATGTTCCCAGCACCCTAGAAGCCTTCCTTATGTTCCTTCTGGTCATTGTTTCTCCCCACTGAAGGTATTCATTCTCCAGATTTCTATCATCACAGTTTTCCTCTTTTAAAATTACATGAATGAGATTTTGCAGTATATATTCTTATATGTCTGTCTTACACTCAAAATCAATGTCTGTGAGTTTCATCCATACGTGGTGTGTAGCAGTGGCTTGCTTCTGTCACCTCTACGAAGTCTTGCAATATTTGAATATGGTGCAATTTATTTATTTATTCTACTGTTGATGAACTTTTCAGCATTTGGCTGCTGTTCCAGCCAGGAGTATATCTGTCAGGGCGCCAGTGCACTTGTTTGTATTGGATTCGTATCTGGGGAGGAACTTGCGTCCTGTAAGGTATGCATGCTCTCTGCTTTAGCAACTCTTGCCAGAGGCCTTTATAAAGTGCTTGTACTGACTTACACCTCCACCAGCAGTGCAAACACTAAGCTTTCGGGCTGTAAGGATTTGTCCCTTCTGGACGTTGCATATCAGTAGATGATATAATATATCAACTTTGATGTTTGGCTTCTTTCAATTAGCGTAAAATGTTCAAGGTTCATCCATTTCATATAGCAGTACTTCATCCTTTTCATAACTGAGTCGTATTCCGTTGTGTACATATACCACTATTTGTTTATCGTTTCATCAGTTGATGGACATTTGAGTTGTTTCCACTTTTTGGTTATTGTGCTGTGCTGCTGTGGACCTTTGTGTCTAAGTTTTCTTTTCTTTTCTTTTTTTTTTTCATTTTTCTTGGGTCTATACCTCGGAGTGGAGTTACTGAATCATATGGTAACTCTGTATTTAACTTTTTGAGGAACTGCCAACCTGATTTCCACAGGGGATGCATTCCCGTCACAATGTATGAGGGTTATCATATCTACACATCCTTGCTAACCACTGTTATTTTATGTTGTTGTTATTTAATTTTTTTTAAATTATAGCCCTTCTACTGGGTGTGAAGGGGTATGTCATTGTGATTTCAATTGTACTTCTCTACTTAAGAGTTTTGAGAATGCTTCATGTGCTTATTGGCCATTTGTATCTCTGCTTTGAATTTTTTTTTTAATTTTTTTAATTTATTTCTAGGCGAGAGACAGAGACAGCGTGAACAGGGGAGGGTCAGAGAGAGAGGGAGTCACAGACTGAAACAGGCTCCAGGCTCTGAGCCGGCAGGCAGTCAGCACAGAGCCCGATGCGGGGCTCAGAACCCACGAACCGCGAGGTCATGACCTGAGCGAAAGTCGGATGCTTAACCGACTAAGCCACCCAGGCGCTCCTTGTATCTCTGCTTTGGAGAAATGCCTATTCAAATCTTTGGCCTATTGAGGTTGTTTGTTTTTTATTTTGTTACTTGTAATACATCCTTTGTATATTCTGAGCACAGAACCTTGTCAGACATATGTCTCACATTCTGTGAATTGTTGTTTTATGTTCTGATAGTGTCATTCAATGCACAATTTTAATTTTGGTGAAGTCCAACTATCAGTGTTTCTTCTGTTGCTTATGGTGTCATATTAAGAAACTGCTGCTTAGGGGCGCCTGGGTGGCTTAGTTGGTTAAGCGTCCGACTTTCGCTTAGGTCATGATCTCGCGGTTCGTGGGTTCGAGCCCAGCATCGGGCTCTGTGCTGACTGCCAGCTCGGAGCCTGGAGCCTGTTTCAGTCTGTGACTCCCTCTCTCTCTGACCCTCCCCTGCTCATGCTGTCTTTCTCTCTCCTATAAATAAATAAAAATATTTAAAAAAAAAAAAAAAGAAACTGCTGCTTAATCTGAGGCCGTGGAGATTGACACCTATGTGATGTCTGAATTTTTATTTTTCATGTTGCTAGTGTATGTCTGCTCTTTTTTTGCACTATTATTCTTGCTAAGAATTTATCAGTCTTATATGCCTTTTTTTAATGAATTAGCTTTTGGCTATTTGATTTCTCTATTACATTTTTCTATTCTTTTGGTATGATTTACAGATTCTTTTTAAATAGCTCTTGGAATGGATATCTGGCTCCTTGATTTTCAA